>NC_054066.1:11955971-12107342 GCF_017639655.2 Falco naumanni | reverse complement strand
GTACAAAACCAAATTGCTTCCATGTCCTTTGTAATTCAGACCTCAGCTTTAGCTCTGACTCTTTTGAGGCGTTTGTTTTTATATCTAATGACACAAAAAGATCTGTGTCCAAAAGAGACAGAATGGAACTCTTTAACATTGCTTTTCCATCTTTATCTTGTCTCACTAGTCATTACGCCTCTTAAAAATGAGTGCAGGCACCAGTTCATCTAGATATTTTGACACTTAACTGTGAAGAGTTAATTAATTCACGTTGCATCTCTTGCTTATGGTCACTTCTCATATTTTGACAAAATTTAATTCACCTCCACCAGTCTAACATGTCACTTTGTCATCTTTTCCTTCTAAACCACAGTGCTACAGTATTTGTAGCCTGTAGCTTGCGGCTTGTCACATTTGTTACTTCAGGCATTTATATTAATCCCCGCCCCCCCCCCCCCCCCCCCCCCCCCCCTTCATAGCATGAGAGGACTTCATTGATTAAAGAAATCAGGTACAAATGATGGGATCTAACTTGAATTTTTGCGATTAGCTATTCAAATAATCCACCAGAAGGCAGGTTTTGATTGTATTAACAGTCAAACGAGGGTGTAGTAGCCATACCTTACCAGGAATCTGCTGCGCTGTATTGACACCTTGTGGCTTGTTCATCATAATGCAACGCGTTCATGCAGACGCTGAATAGGAGGGATGTTAATAAAAAACCTGTAGGGAAAATATTTTAATTTTAAGTACTCACAGTGGATGGAAGCCTGATAAAAGGTACCTAGATTAAACACTGTTTTAACTTTTAGTCCAACCCCAGTCCAAATTCAAGTATATATGTCCTTCAGTGCTGAACAGAGGGCCAAAACCTATACATTTCCCACTTTCACTACAATTCAGATCTCTATGGGATCCAGCCTTGAAGTCTGTGCCCTGATCTTACCTCAGGTTGCAGCATCTCCAGCTGACAAGTCATACTTCAGCCTTCACACTAACGGTAGTGGAATAAAGAAGGAAAAGCTTTTCTTGCAATGGCACCTGCTGCCAAAATAGAATGAGATTCAAATTACATTTGCAGAAGGAAATGCAAACTTTGAAGTATGCATGTGAAAAAACACTCTGGAAAGGTCACACGGAATGAAGATGCTACATGCGAGCAGTCTTTTTTACTGCCTGCCGGATGAAGAGGAAATGGCACGATGCAGGAAGCCTGTTTAAAACAGGCAGATGGGCTGTGACATAAACCCGAGACAGCTCATCTGCTCAATATGTAATCATTGTGTTTGAAACCATTTTCATACAATCATCTTGAGTAACACATAACTACCACAAATTTACAAAGGAAAGGAACTGCTGAAGTATTAATAGAGGGAAAGATTTGAAAAGGATTCAGATCAATCAGTTACAAACGGTGCTCTGGCCAGCAGTCAGTGAATCACTGAACAACATGTAATGATTTCCCAGGAAGACTGCCTCCACCATACAGCCTTTGAAGACAAATAACCAGATAACACTGCTAAACCTCACAAATAAATTACCCTTCCCAAAGACCACTGAATCTGCTTTGGTTCATTCCCTTGCAAAGCTAGAGACTCTCTGTATCAGTCAATGGCATCACACGAAGCACTGACATTAATGATTTCAGTGAAGAACAGTACCTGAATCATGACTAGCCTCCTTTGGGCGAACTCTGTCCCACAAATTAAGGGCTAGTTATCCAGTTTCTAGAAAAGAGGGAACAGGGTGTCAGGGAGTCCTGCCTTTCTGTTGGTCATTTTCTGCTTGGCATACCAGGAGGTGGCTGCCTAGGGGCCCTGCTGCTGCCCTGGCAGATGAGTCAGTGTGAGCCGCTGCTGGAGATGGCACTCACACCAGGAGCTGGGGTGATGCTCTCGTGTCCATGGGAGCCTCAGGCAGATCGCAGATGCCTTTGGGCAGGAATGGCTGAGCTGTGAGCCTGACTGCACTGATGGCAGGGGCTGACTGGGTTGTTGGTGTATCTGAAAGAGCTGAGCAGGGTGACAGCAGACACAGGGATTTTTATGCACAGTGGGGCCTTCTCAAGTTCAGAAGAGGAGACTGTGACAGTGTCTCCACGGTCATCCGCAAGCATAACACTCTCCTGCAAGCTTGGCTCCAAGATCAGGCAAAATCAAAGATGTGAAATAGAGGAGGAGGAGGGCAGGAAGGATGCCTGATCTAACGGCATCAGCATCCATTTCTATCCCTATCCAGAACTCTGCAATAGTTGTTTTGAGGTTTAGACAGTTCAAATTCTATTCATTGAGAAGAAGATGTGGTCCCTGATGGTCTTTTGGCCACATGAGAGTCTCTAGTGACAGAACTCCACCAGGACGCAGGTAGGAATAGAATGATGTGTGGCTCTGCCCATGGGAAAATTTCTAGCAAGGCCAAGACCTGCTGGGTAAACCCTGCCCCTCACAATGGATCTCAACCAAATAACCTTAGTTTAATGATAGTCATTAACATTAAACAACCTGCAAAATTTTGTTAGTTCAAAGTCTGGCAGAGTAAAATGATGATTCTTTGAGAAGAATCACAGTAATCTATTCATTGTCATGGAACAAGGTACAGTTAAAGAAATTCCTCCAAAAATGACTCAATGTTATATACTTTTTGTTCTAAACTTTTTTTAAGGATTAAGTGAACTGAATTTACTGACCACAAAAGAGTAGCTCAATGCAATAATAGTATCCTCAATACTGCCATGCAAGGAGTTACTGGAGAAGATACTAGTCTTTGAGGAGAGGTATAAAGGCAGCACGTCCTAAACATAATTTGAAACCTCGTGTCACTGTTGATGAAAGTAAATTGATCATGAACTTCTCTCACTTCTCCATTCATACTTATTCTCAATATTCAGAAAGGGAAAAGACAGCTCTGTGAAATTACAGAACTTTTATCTTCTGAGTCAAAGAAAAAGTGAGGTTTGGAGGAAGGTGGAAAAGACATGGAAAATGTTCTTGGGAAGTCCAGCATCCGGAAGTCCAGCAAAATGAGCTGCAGCTACTCTTCAAAGCTTACATGAGGACACAGCACATATTGGCAGCAGGATGCCTTTCTATTCTCATACAGGAGCAGTATGTACAACCAGCTGTAGTCCAGATCAACCCAGAACTGCAGCCACTACCCATGTTCTTTGCATTAAAACAAGCTTTCTTTTCATTCTCTTCATTATCCAGAATTCATCTTGAAACCTACACAGCCCCCTTCACCATGGTATACCATTCCCAACAACTAGTTTGCACAAATGCATTGTGTTTTGGAGACTGGGAAAAATTCATTAACATGCATGTGAACTGTTCTATGTTTGTGGTCTTCAGTGACTATAAAATTTCCCAGGGATTTTAGTTTTTAAATTTAAAAAACCAGACTGACCAAGAAACATGCTCTATGCCACAGAGAAAGTCTGTGGTATAGCAGGGAATTGAAACAGATATCAAGGTAATGCTCTGGATAAAACGCAAGTTTCCTTTTTCTTTCTCATCCTCCCCTTCCTCTTTCAGTCTAATAAGAATGTATGAAACTCTTCACTCTTTTAAATCTCCGCCTTCCCACCCTTTGGGATCCTGCCCAAACCCCTTCCTGCCTACCACATACTCTCACATCCCCTCTGCTCCACTCTTCAGATAACTACAGGAGTGAGCACAGCGGCTGGCTGGATGACAGCCATCAGCCCAGCTCTCTGTGCTCTGTGGTTTTACACAGCTCTTGCGATGAATGCATACTGACTCATGAAAATGATAACAGATGTGAAAAAATTACAGCTTCACCACCTGTTGCTAATGTAATGGATTTAATTACTGGCAGACAGCTTGAATTATTTTGAGGTCTGTTACAAAAGGAAGATTTTTTTTGTCCCCTGTGGGAGGCCCTTGTTGAGAAAGTTGTGGTTCCATAAAGGCAAATAGCTATAGGGGAGAGCCCTGTGCAGTGAAACCCTCTGGTTCCTTACAGACTCCTCCCTGCCAGGAATTTCCCCTTGTGCCATTCTCTGATGTGTTAATTATTTCTTTGCCTAATTGACCTGATGAGTTAATTTCAGTTATATACTTTCAAACCGTCCACGAACCGACCATAATTTCAGTAGCGGCTTTGCCCACCATGCTGATATTCACCCCTATACTGACCAGTGCTTTTGCTACCATCATTCACACCAAAGAGAAAGTGCAGTAAAACTCAAGCCATACTCACTCCAGATACTCATTGCACCTGGGAAGATACCTGTGAATACATCCTCTGTGGGCACTTTTTCTTTCCAGCTATGGCCTTGTTCAGTGAAATTGTTTCTACACAACACTTATATGGATATCTGAAAATTTCTGTATTGGTACTAATAAATGTGAGACAATTAATTTGATTAAACACTAGTATGTTTGAGCTAGATTGTATCCTCTCTATGTGCTTCATGCTGCGAGAGTGGGAATCAATATTCTTATTTATAGCATGATGTCTGCTAAGTGGCCATTGAGCTCAAGAGATTAAACTGAGCTTCTTGGTTAGATATTGGCCTAGTAGTATTCAGACAGAGAAGGTAGTGGGCAAGCAGGAAAAGGAATCATCTGCTATCACCTCTATTCACTGGTGAGAGAACTTAGAATCATAGAACCATTCAGGTTGGAAAATACCTTTGAGATCACAAGCCCAACTGTTAACCCAGGGCTGCCAAGTCCACCACTAAACCATGTCCCTGAGCACCACATCTACATGTTTTGTAAATACCTTCAGGGATGGTGACTCAACCACCTCCCTGGGCAGCCTGTTGCAGTGCTTCAGCACCCTTCCAGTGAAGAAATTGTTCCTATTATCCAATCTGAACCTCCCCTTGCACAACTTGAAAGAAATTCCTCTTGTCCTGTCACTTGTTACTTGGAAGAGGAGACCAACTCCCACCTGCCTACAGCCCCTGACAGGTAATTCTAGGGAGAATAAGGTCCCCTCTGAGCTTCCTTTTCTCCACACTAAACCCCCCCAGTTCCCTCAGCCGCTCCCCATCAGACTTGTGCTCCAGCCCCTTCCCCAGCCCCGCTGCCCGTCTCTGGACACGCTCCAGCCCCTCTACGTCCCTCCTGCAGCGAGGGGCCCAGAACTGAACCCAGGATTCGAGGTGTGGCCTCACCAGTGCCGAGTACAGGGGGACAGTCCCTGCCCTGGTCCCGCTGGCCACACTGTTTTGGATACAAGCCAGGATGTAATTGGCCTCCTTGGCACACTGCTGGCTCATGTTCAGCCAGCTATCAATCGGCACCCCGAGGCCCTTTTCCACCAGGCAGCTTTCCAGCCACTCTTCCCCCAGTCTATGTCATTGCATGGGGTTGTTGTGCCCCAACTTGATCTAAGATTCAGACCTATTCATAGAAAATTTTGACCGAATCCTTAGTTATCTGCACCAACTGGAGACATAAGCATGGGCACTACCCATGGGAAAGAGAGCTAAGACCCTTTCATTGCTCATCATTCCTCTCTGATTAGAAAAAAAGAAAAAGGCAACTCCCATGTCCACAAGAAACCTCTTCTTTCTTCACGTCATAACAAAAAGGTTCAAGGAAGCATCTAGTGAAAGCAAAGGGCAGCCAACATGAGATGGACAACAGTGGGTACTTTTCTCACACTGTGGAATACCACTGTATAAACAATTGTCTTAAGACACCAGTATAGATACACTGTTAATTTAAAATATACTTGCTTAGTTAGAGTGAGAACTGTTGGAAGAAAAGTCAATGGCAGAAACCTGTAACCCTCGAGACAACGAGTAAGCAAAACAGGGAACCCATTAACAGGCAGCACTAATGGCCTTACCTCAGCAAGCAACTAAAGCAGGGGCCACAAGAGTCCCTTTGAATTTAGTGGGATAAATTACCTGTTGAACCATAACACATATGCTGTTGAATTGTTGCCAATTAAGAGCTAGAAGAATAGGGTAGAGGAAAGCATAAATAAGATGTAGTTTTCCTTCCACTTTTCTCTCACTTTTTCTCTGCAACACAAATTTTCTGCATAGAATGGTGTATTTAATTTTCATTACCATCATCAGCTACATTGGGAGGTCATTTATGCCATCATTACCAGCATTACCTTATTGATTGCAGCATACAGGCCAGCTTTTGCAGGTTTTTTTTCCTTGTACGCTCTTCACAGTCCCAGTTTTTGTCTTTATAGGGCCATAATTAGTTGTGTTCTGTAGTTAAAAAAAAAAAAAAAAGAAGAAAAACGTAGGGGTAAAAAGACTTTTATAAATTCAGCTGTCTGCTATTCAGGAAGCTGTTTAGTCCTCCTGAAAAGAGGTATCAGGGGTTGCTTAGGAATAGAAAGATGGCATCCTGTCTGTCAGGTGGCTCTTTTCACATTATTTCCTAGAGAAGTACAGTAACTGCAGGGAAGCATCTTTTGTGGCTAACTGCCCCCTTGCAATGTCTAGGTTCACACAAGGAGAAATGTGCTTCAGCTACTGTACTGCAGCTATTGTGATCTCTTTTCCGGGGAATTAAAATGCAACAATATGTAACATTGCTTTACCTAGTATTATCTTCAGCTAACATTATTTTTAAAATACTATTTTTAGTACTGTAAAGACATATTTAGGAATGGCTTCCATCTGTCCAGACATAACAACAAATAAAATAAAGGCTTCACTAATGATCAGGAATAAAAGCTACTACTCTTTGTGAAAGAGATGTAGGTTATAAGAAGTCTGATTTCCCTAAGCAAGAGCATATCATGGTACAAAAGGCTGCAGTATGAGGACCTGCACATACACTTGAGCACACGCATGTGTTTAGAAACTTTTAGAAATAAATTTAAGCTGTGCCAGTGCACCATTTTACTGTCGCTATTGCAGCCTGCTTAATTTTATTATTTTTCCTGATGATTATCAGGGAAAGGGCACAAAAGACAGTTACTCCTTAAACCTGCATTTCTTCGTGTGGCCATGCAGTGGCACGGGAGACCAGAAATCACCGTAGAATCGCACAGCACATTAGGTGATTTTGCGGTAGGACTTTGCTCAGGTGTGAGGGTTAGGAGACTGACAAATTAATTACCGTGTATCTTAATGCTTGGACTGATGCATATTACCACAACAGCCCGTGCTGCACACCCTGACCCGATGGACTCAGAGGCTCTGACTGCCATAGCAGCCCAGTTCCAGCAAACCACTGGCCGGGTGTGCTGTCCTCACCGGGTGAGACGCAGAGGGGTGCACAGCTGTCAGAGCTGCTGCCCTTCATTTCTCTTTCTCTTCCCCTGCGCATAGCTGATAGGCAGCGTTAGTTATGGTATGCTTCTCTACGGCTCCTATAAGAATTATTTGCCCTCAGCTGCTGATATTTGAGCCTCTGGCCAGACAGCAACTGCTCACACAGGCATACCTGTCTGACTTGCATGACTGAGTACTTCTGCTGATGTGTTTCTTGCTGGGTGAGTGGTACATTGCAACAGTTTTGGCAGGCCTGCAAAGCCTAATGCCTGCTCTGGGAAATGACAGTAATTTCTTTCCTTGACTGGGAACAGCTCATAGTGCACCATGTACTGCATTTACAAGCTTTTCTAGTATTGCCTCTATTAACCAGGGTCCTTGACACAAAATACCCATTCCAGACCTGGTAAGAAGAGGATGTCTGCAGGTCCTCACTGGTGGTCCTTGGTGCTCAGTGAAACCATCCTCAGGACATGTCTTCATCAGGTGTCGGAGGAAATGAAAAAGCTGTTTTATTCAGGGAGGGAGGACAGCGTGATGAGGGCTGTGTCCCTTCCAGACATCCTGGAGACCGCAGTGATGCTATGGCTGCAGCATCCTGGTGCACTCATAGGGCAGCGCTGGTGAGGTCCCTGTAAATATATAATTGGGAGTCCATTGTATGCAGCCCATGCTGGGATGATCATGCTTGCTTGTATTCCAAGGAATATTACACCTCATACTTAGATAATTTCTATTGCAGGAACCATTTCGTCCCTTGGTTCCCTGGCAGAAGGGAGAAGGGGGAAGAGCTGTCAGCCTAAGTGAGGATACTTAATGGCTTTGGCTGGATTTTATTTCAGGTTTTTATATCTCCTCAGGGTGAATGAAACAGATCCAATTTTAGGATTAATTTTTGGTTTTGAAATTAAGCTTCTTTCCCATCTCCCTGACTCTAAGCCCTACAAGACTCCTAAAACTGCAAGACAAATTTAAAGAAAAAAAGCTGAAAACAAGTGATGAATTCTGACCCCTTCTGCTGCCAGCATCATCTCTCCTGCCTCCTTCCTTAAGCAAGAGAAGACATAGAAGGGTCTCTTCTGAAAGTACAAATATGTTATCTGTAGAGCACAGTACTAAATAAATAAGCATCCAGGCTTTGGAGTTGTTCATTCTGGTCCAAAGACTGATAAAAATCATAACTATACAGTTAGCTGATACAACTTACCCCAATGGTAACAACAATGCCAGAAACTTCATGACTCTGATTAAACCCTTCTCCTTGGGGACACCATACATCTGTACTGTGGAACACAGAGTCACGAAATGGTCAGGGTTGGAAGAGATCTCTGGAGATCATCTAGTCCAGCCGGCATGCTAAAGCAGGTTCACCTAGAGCGGGTTGCACAGAATCGAGTCAAGGTGGGTTTATAATTACTCTAGACAAGGAGACCCCACAGGCCCCTTTGAATTGGGCAGCCCATTCCAGTGCTCTGTCACCCTCAAGGTAGAGGTTTTTCTCCATTCAGATGGAACTTCTTGTGTGGCAGTTTGTGCCCATTGCCCCTCGTCCTGTTGCTGGGCACCACTGAAAAGAGCCTGGCCCCAGCCTCTTGACCCTCATCCTTAGACATTTGTAGTCATTGACTAAGATGTATCTCAATCTTCTTCAGGCCAAATGTTCCCAGCTCTCTCAGCCTCTCCTCATATGGCTCCAGTCCCCTCATCTCCATAGCCCTTCGCCAGACCCTCTCCAGTAGCTCCCTGTCTCCCCTGACCTGGGCAGCCCAGCACTGGACACAGCTCTCCAGATGTGCCTCACCAGGGCAGAGCAGAGGGGGGATCACCTCCCTCCACCTGCTGGCCATGGCCCTCCCAGTGCACCCCAGGGTCCCACTGGCCCCCTTGGCCACACGGGCACGCTGCTGGCCCATGGGCACCTTGCTGCCCACCAGCACTCCCAGGTCCTTCCCCGCAGAGCTGCCCCCCAGCAGGTCAGCCCCAGCCCGTGCTGGTGCGTGGGGCTGCTCCTCCCCAGGGGCAGGACCCTGCACTTGCCTTTGCTGAACTTCACCAGGTTCCCTCTGGCCTGCCCAGGTCTGGCTGAATGGGAGCGCAGCCTCCCAGTGCACCAGCCGCTCCTCCCAGTTCCGCACCACCCCCAGACTGGCTGAGGCTAGAAGCCCCCTGCTCACCCATGCCTCCTGCCCCCTTTGCTCGATTTCATACTCATAGGGAATGACTCGTAGAATGACTACGGGCAGGTAAAGAACACACCCTCCAGATGGCGATAAATCCGTATTTTGCTGTATTTTATCCTTTGACAGAAAAGCTGTTGTTTTAGTTTCTGGACAGCAAGAGCTTATGATATAAATTCATATGCAAACGTTGCATTTCATCACAGTATTTATTTATAGTGACAACTATTCAGCATGTATATATGTCTATGTATATACATATATTTAAAAACATATGCATTTGTGTATATACATAGATACATCTACTTCTCACCGTAGTTGTGAAACCTACATATTTGCATTCTGCTCTGCTCTGCCAAGGCAGAACTCCTTCGCAAATGGATAAAGAAGATGTCCTGATGAGAAGGAAAAAAAGAGTGATGACTGCAGTTAAATTTCTAATTAATTAATCCATCATGATGAACTCTTGACGTTGAAGGAGTTGTGTTTAGTCTCTGCTGAGTGTCTGATCCTAAGAGAACTGCAGTCCGTGTTGCAAGGGAGGACTGGGTCAGGCTGGGTGGAGATGGTGCTCAGGTGCTTTTGCACTGGGGACTCCCTGGGTGCATGGGGTGCCTTTCCGCCCCTCGTCATTCTCCGTGCTGGTTTCCAGCCAGCTCCAGAGCAGGAAAGCAGGGAGGCAGGCTGAAAGGAAATCTGGCTATGACAACAAATTACAAGCAGGCTCTTCCTTGCCTCTTGCTACTTGTAAAATATAAAAGGGTGAACTGAAAGCAGGTGTATTACTACTAGACTCAAAGAAATTCAAAGTTTAAATCAAACTGTTCCTCTACAGAGAACAGTTTGTCTGAGCTGTACTCACACTGAAGTGGATTGGAAATTTTTCCAATGCATTCCAGATTCTACAGCAATGCAAGATTCATTGATTGCAGGTTAGATTAGGAAAAACGAATGACTGACAAAGCATTATTATTATGAGTTTACTTCTTCCTATAAACTGGAGTGGCATAGTTAACAGCATGCATATTTGCCTCAAGATGCCACTTGGACTTTCACATTCCTTCTGGCTGACTGTCACCCACAGTGCACAAGGGTTTACATTTGCTTTTCTGAATCTTAGGTTTCTGCAGCCCCCTTGGAAATATTCTCATTCACTGTCCCTGTGGCACTTGCTAGTCAGTGAGCAGCCAGTACAGCACAAGACGCTTTCAGTAGAATAGGGAGTTTACTTTGATGAACTCATGAATTATACAGCTGACCTAATATCTTTGAATATTAAAAGTGGAATTTCAGCTTGCACATGATATGTAAATCAGCGGTTGAAAAAATAATCCAAAATAGCACCACAGAAACAAGATGAAATGAGTTAACGTATAATTCAAACAGCATAGCTAGGAGCAACGTTTCTATTTTAATACTATGAATGTTTCTAAATCAAAACCCGGTTCTGACATTTGATATTTTTTTTTCTTTGAACCTACTTTTTTGTTGTTGGAGATATGAATGGTAATTAAAAACAACAGTGAATTATGAGACTATTACGAGCTGAGATTAAAAATTAAATAGTGGAAGTACTGTGATTTATGTTATGAGCTCCTAAGGCACATTTAAAGCTAACTCACTAAGAAATTCATGCTACTCCCATGTCAGCCATTTTATTCAATACAAACCTCATTTGCTGAACACAGTCTTCCAGATTCCAGTTAATACTCAATTAAAAATTTAGTTTGTGGTTCACAAAAATATATTAACTTTTGAGAGCCACATTGTTACCGGTCTCAAGTGAAAAACTATGTTAGAGCTTGGCTAAAGGTTAAGAGTTCATCCTGCAGAAGTAAAGGTGATGTGTGTCAGGTGAGGTCTCCAAAGTCAGAGGTTATTTTTATAAGAAGTAGCATAGTCCACCTATGCAGCCCCTTCTGGAAGCCTGACAGGGCCACTTGCCTAACTATCAGGAAATCAAAATTTAATGTGTGTAAGAAATGATAAGCTGCAGTGCCTTGTGAAGCTGCACTTGTGCTTAGGGCTGCAGAGGACCCAACACCCCCATCTTTTCTTAGGGGATCATTACTATAGCATATATATATTACTTACATGTATATACTACAGAGGGTCATTGCTACAGTTAATGACATCTGCCTAAGCAAGTCGCTTGATCTGGCTTGGTTTGAGTTTCCTGCCTTTGTAGCCCAGGATAGAGATTTTATTTTTGGGCACCAAAACAGTTCATTTGTCTTCAATTAAGAATTGGATTAGGATTAGGTTGCGGGTTGTAATTGTTAGATTATAACATCTCATGAATTGCACGACAGAAGCTTTGAAATGCTTTAAGATTTTGACTCAGGTCCTTCACATAGAGTAAGCCTACAAGTATCTAGCCAGTATCTCTTTTTAAGTTTTATTTTGTAAGCCACTTCTTTAATCTGGAGAGAATCATAACTATTCTGCTGTTAAAATACAGCTGAGATCATGGTTCTAACAAAGAGTAATGAAATACCAATGAATAGATTACAAATAACAATGTAGGTATATCTTTGCATTTTTCTTTTTTAAATTTGTTGTTTTGGTTTAATACCATCATGTGTATGAGTTATGAAGAACACTCCCCTTATAAAGTGCATTTAACAGGATCTAACAGAAAAGAGTAATTAGATATCTAATTACTATTGCATAACTACAAGCTTATGTAAACCATTTGGGAAAGAGCCTGAGACCTACCGTGAATTTCTAAAAAAAGAAGAACTTTAGATATGAAGCTCCCACAGTGTTTCATTATTTTAGTTGATGTAATCACTGTAAGAAACAGTATCATTACCCCACTTTCTGTTATTCTTTTATAAAAAATGCAGGTCTAGCACAATGATATTTTTCTCAGGCCTTGACACCATCCATCAATAAAGAAAGATGATTTTAATTACTCAGCAGCATGCAGACAAGGGCAATTACTAAATAATCATCCCACCTCAATAGGCAATCAGATCATTGTCTGTATATCAGTCCAAATGGCATGGATATTTTCTTCTGTGAAATACCATGATGCAGAAAGAAAGAATGTATTTGTTGTGTCGGTGTTTTTGTTTGTTGTTTTTTTTTTTTTTTTTTTTTTTTTTTCTGGGAATCTACAAAATCAATATAAAAGCAAATGCGTGTCCTCTTTTGGTTCTTTCAAACCCTAGGGGACAGGTTTATAAATTGCTGGAGAGCATTCAGCATCACATGATTTAATTCATTGAGGCTCCATTTCTCACCTTTAATGAATTACAAAAAAAATATGTAAAAAACAGATCTTTGCACTGTCACTGCTCCCCACTGGGACAGACAGGCTGTAGATGGACTGAAGATATGAAGGGGCCAACAGTCAATTTACATCAAATGAACCAAAAACCACAGGAGCAGGAAAACCTGCTCCATCACCTACAACATTCTCCCTTATCTACAATAAAAGCAACAACTCCAAAGGACTGGTGAATCGGCCTGGGTTGCAAATTAGCACTGGCACAATCACTTTATTCTCTTTTCCTTCTTTCTACTTTAAAACAAAAATTAGGTCAGTCTGCAGCCAGATAACAAAATCTAGATAAAGAGATGGCTTCACAGAGAATAGGATGCATACCAAAGCTGATGTTGCTTATGCTGGAACTGATTATACCTTATCAGGCATAATTATTATACCCCTTTTTCATGGAGGGGATATTTTATCTCAGAGTGCTGTACAGCTAATGTTTTGAGGTTTCCATGTAAACATCTATTGAAAGGAGAAGCGAACAGGTCAAACTGTTCCATACTGTAGAAGAGAAAGCATTGAGGCCCAGCAATAAAACTGAAGAGGTATATTGACCCAGGCAAGAAATTGATGAAAATGAGAGTCAGAGCAAAATAAAAAAGGTGATCATGGCTTACCCCATGTACCTGCTAGCTGAGGTGTCATTCAGCTTCTGTCCCCAGGCACCCTGAGAGAAAGAAATCAGATTTGTTGACACAGAGGTGTGGCTAGAGTTTGTAATACAAAGATATGTTTATTGTAAAGCACTGCTCTCTTCCTTTAACAAAGGACTCACATGGCTGTGACTGTTGCTTACTACATGAAAGATAATCTCCTTATTATTTATCATGCTGTTTACCTCTTTATTGTACTTCTTATCCAGCTGTGGTTTCACCTACAAGCAGTTTGAAGCAAGCATGACATCTTTGGTAGTTGTTTGCAAAGATCCCAGTGTTGTGAGGCCTAGGTGCACAAAATAAATGTTTATGCAATAATAAAATGAGGGGACAAAACATAGAAGAACAGTCACAAAATGTTAAGGAGAAATAAAACAGCCTGAACTGTTTCCTTCTGTTTTCCTAGCTTTGGTGCTCCTGACTGCACTGCCCTTGGTGAGATGGCCTGGGTGGGACTGAGAGCTGATCCCCAGCCAGCCATGAGCAGCTCTTTGGGAAGTTTCTCTTACACAGATTCAAGGTAGTGCAACAATATATAACTTTTAAATTTTATTTTCCTTAATTAAGCCAGAGTCATGGAGGTTCATACTCTTGAGTTGCCAGATTAAAATCCTGCTAACAGGATTTGCCTAGATCTATCCTTAGCTACAGTATCTTATCGACTTCACTGCGATCCAGCTTACTGAGCACATTTCTATTGACAAGTTGGAGTTGTAGCTGATAACTTGGAATCAGGGAAGATAGAAAAAAAAAGCAGCAAGGAGGCAACATGTAGGCGGAGGTACACCTCTTTCATAATGCATGCAATGCTTGGAGTTTCAGTCCAGGGGATCAGGATTGTAGAAGATGGAGCGATCAAGCTTTCTTTACATTGCCTACAAGATGTCAAATCTGCCACAAGGTGACCAAACCATAGCTAGAAAGGAAAAAAGCAATATTCTTGTAACTTTGGTTATTTGAAAGGAATGTGAATACTTTGATAGGAATTAAAAATGCACCAAACAAATATATCTTTAAAGGTCTGAAACCTGCAGCAACCTTGAGGATACATGTTATTGCTTTTATTGTTATTTCTAATAATATTACTGAAGAAGTAAATAATCTAAGATGATATTTTAATGAGAAATTATAGTAGAGTCTGTGGGTCCAGAAGGTACTGCTGTCATATAGGATATATGTTACATATTTTAAAAGCATCAGAACTTTTTCTAAAAGCATTGATTTGATCATTGTTTCATTTTGCTTACAATACCATACCTTTTTGTTTTTAAGAATACTTTGTTTCCTCTTGTTATTTCTCCTCCTTTTCCTGTCCTCAGGTCTTGTTTATTGACAGCCTTTGCACTAATCTAATTTTACTAAGTTGTTCTGTGTCCATTCATACTCAATTACTTTGCATGACCTGCCCTTTGAAGCAAGCATCTTTGTATGCATGGTAGAACCCCATTGCTGTGCTTTCTTTGCCTGTAGCTGCCATAGTTGTGTTCCCATTTAGAATATCAGTTCTCCACCTGAGCAAATCTTACTGGATTTGGTGACTGACTGCTCCTCACAAGGCAGATAAGACCTTCAGAAGTAAAGCTTAATAATGTTCCCTTGTTCTTTCCCACGGTGTCTGAGCAGAACAAAAGCACAGGGATGGAGAATCATATTTGCTCAAAAATAATTCCCAATAAAGTAAAAATAAGGAAAGTTTATTATGTTTCATTTATAAATGGAAGTGCTGTTATCCCAGCATTGGGAGCTTTGATCTCCTGCACAAGTGACTCTACTGTTGTGAGTAGCAACAGTAGCAACAAAGTGCCGTCCTGCTTTTAGAGATGCTCTCAGAGATTATCAGATAGATGCTGCTGGATAACTGGAAATCCTTTTGAAATGCTGACCACACTGTGCAAATCTTTCTAAATCACGTACCCATTAAGTATGTGGCACAGCCTGTACGCACCCAGATTGCTGATCTGGGCATCAGCTTGCATCAACAGCTCCTGTACAGGTGGTTTTGCAGGCTGCTTTATTTAACCTAAATGTTAATAGTTACAGAATGGGAATATTTGTCATTGTAAGAACTCTTTTTGACAATCTGAAGAAGCAACAATGTTATAAATAAGGCAGCTTCCATGGTTAAGCATCCAGATCTTACAACCCTTATTCAAGCAAATCTTTCAAACTGGTGAGTAATCATATTCCATAAACAAAACCCCGCTAAGGAAGCATTGCAAAGGTAGGTCAAGCAGCTCTAATCTGGAGGATGCTTCATGATGACAGGCATTGTAGGAATTCTTCTTTAAAACTTAGTCTAGATGTGAATTCATGAGCTAGCATCACTCTTTTTTTATGTTATAGTTACAAATATAGCTGCCTAACATCTAAAGATAGCCTCAAAATCGCTGAAAGTATTTGAATAGATAAATCACTTTTAAAGGTAAGATTGTAGAACCTATTCATAAACAGTAAAGACTATAACCCACATATAGTTCATGGTCATTTTTTTGTTTTGCAGATGACCATTAAAATAATATTCATGTCGTCGATAGCTGGGACATTAAAATGGAAAAAAAATCAATCATAAAATCAATACAGACATAACTATAGATTATTGTCTGTACAGAATCCAAATATGTGGTTACCATCTCACCACTCATCTCTTTTGTTCATGGTCTTTACAAGTTGTGGACCCAACCTTATGGTGTTTAAGTTGAAGAACACTATTATTTTTAAGATACCCATAAAACGTACCTTAAGAAGGGTCTATTCCAGACCTGGCAGGGTACTGACATGTCAAAAATCACAACTTATATATTATTGTCTCAATTGTAGAACAGGCTATGGAATACAGCTCTACCAAAGTGATAATCAAGCAAGAACAGCTGTTTCCCTTAAAGGCTTTGGCACAGTAGATGGTGGTGCAACTCATGTAAAGATCAAGTTAACAATAAAGGCACAGTGTATCTGTACAGGAAACATGCCTTTCGCTTCACTTGGCTTACTTAGGAGAGATTAGGACAGTAAAATAGGGCCCATCTGTTAATGCTTGCTAACAAGACTCCACTTACGAGCCAGTTGTCACAAATGACCAAATTGAAGGGCAGTAATACCAGGAAGAAAGACTGCAAAAACAATTGTGTTTTTTTTTGCTAATAATGTGTTTTCATTGAAATGGAATGTATTATGCTGTGAGCTTAGAAAAGGGGAATGTGCCCATTCTCAGAAACAAGAAATATGCAGTTCTGTCATTCTTTATGAAACTAGTAACTATTATTCCCATACTGTATAGACTGATGGTACACAGGGACAGGCTTGGAGCAGTTGGTCATGTTACAAAACACAGTAACATAACTACACGTCAAAGGGGTGTCTCTAATCTATATAACAGTGAAATTAATGTGATCCAAACATGTCATATTTCATTCCATTATAGAACACAGCAATAGAATTCTCCCAAGAGTAGTACCTTGTAAGTCCATAAAAATTGCCATGGTTACAGTTATATGTTAAAGAATTTTAGCATCAGAACTGATTCAGGAAGAGGGTAGTCTGATGTAATTTTCTCTAGAGAAAATGAGTGTTGTTTCTAGTTGTCTAAATTAGCCTGACACTTCTGACCATAGTTTGCTCTACATCCTGCTGTGTTATTAAATGATCTTTAACTAAAGTAGTCTTGCTGTATAATAATTAAGATGATGCTGGTTCTCTCAAGTGAAGTTCAAGAAACCTCCACTCTTCTGCATTGACACATTTGCCTAAGTAATGAACAGACTCCTTCTTAGAAAGAAAGATGTAGTCACAGTCTGAAGTACCACAAAGCAGAAATTAGTCAGAAACTATGTGTCACGTCCAAATATCCTAAACTGTGGGGAGACATATAGTGGTATTTTATTTTTCCAAGCAGTGAAGGAACAGGGTAAGAAAAAGAAGAGTGGTTACAATTTAAGATTAAAGGTGTTAGCCAAAGCAGAAAAGTTGTTTGAGGAAGATTTCCTCAAGAATATCTGGAAGTACAGGGCCTATGAAATAAAGAAGGATGTGTAAAATGTTAGTGAAATTATCAAAGGACCCCATATTATAAAGAATAAAATACTACCACACATTAGAATTTCAGTAAGCCAAAAACTTTCAGCACTAGATGTAAGCTGAGTACTGCCTGTCATCCAGCTCAGGCTTGCTTGCTTTCTCAGGAGTAAAGAGCTGTTAATAAAAAGATCTTTTTCTAGCCAGGAGAAGGTGTGAGATCCACGACTTCACCCTGTGCTGTCTGAGACCGGACTATTGCCTGCCCTTCACACCCAGCCTCAACATTCAGCAACAGAGAGAAAAGAAAATGAATTTCCAGAAGTTTGGAAGTCGTTCATGCTCTGCTTGTCTCCTGAGGACTTCAGCCCCTCAAAGAGCTGGATTAACACCCTGGGGTTCTCAGCTTCCCCTTAACAGAAATGCTTTGGTGACATTTTATGTTCCCTTTGGAGAATTAAACACAGGCATCTTTGAGAATACTATATCTGAAAATATAGAAAACTCCATTTAGCTATTAAGTACTTTACAGAGATTAATAATCCAGTTAATACAAGTGCCTGTGACAATTCCTGGCAGATAGGACATTTTAATCCTCTGTTTAACCCCCCTGTAGTTAGCTGGTTTGTTGTGCTAAGCACAAATTCCAACAGAAATATCACTGACAGCACTTGGTGTTTTCAGGGATGCTATGTTCTTCTTGGAGTTTATGGGACCTATGTGATAGGACGAGCATGCAAACTGTCATGCTGAGACAAAGAAAAACAAACCTCAAATTAGCTTAAGGAAAAATAAAATGAGAGAGCTCCCCTAGGGAAGACACAATTAAAATTGTTTCATTTCAAAGAAAGTTGTGCTTCAGTTGTCTTACTGATGCTGAACAGGTCTCTCCCTGGTTCAACTTTGTTGTTGACATTGTAGTCAAAATAGGGCAGAAGATGTCTTGCTGTTGGTGCAAGAGAAGAAAAAGGGCCCAGTGGTGTTATGGAGAACACAATGTACCATGGAGAAATACACAGAGCTACCTGCTACTCCAGTTGAGCAATAAAGGCTGCTACCTTGGCTCTCTATGAAAAAAAAAAAATAGTATGAGGGTGGAAAAAAAAAAAAGTGTGCAGGACCTCATGTTTTTTGCTGTGAGAATAAAAAAAGCAGTGGGGTATTCATCTGAAAGTGCTCCTCTGTAAACACGTTGAGGAATGCGTCCAGCAGTGGCTGAGTACTGCTTCATACCCCAAGGGTGCAGGCTCTGATTCTGCCAACTTCTAAGGCAACTTCACACACACAAACACCTGCTAGTAACACACCTTAGCATCAGCTTCACCCTGGCTGTAAGGGCGACCTTCCAAATGCACCCCAATCACCTGGCACCAGGAGTAAGGGGAGAGGGCTGCTTTTGTAGACACTAAAAGGTATCAGACCACTGGGTTTACATAATCTCTTTACAAATAAATTTTTGTCACTGTTTTATTTTCTGGTACCTGTCATCAGCTTAGCCAGCTGCACCTTAAAGCTGATCAGATTTTTACTTTTATCTGATATTCCTGCTGTAAAGCAACTCCAGAGCTTCAGTTTTATGGTAAACTTGAACCTAAATCCAGTTTTCATTCAAAATACATTTACATTCAGCTTTTAAAAATCTGCTTCTGTACCCAGCATCGCCCTCCTGCTTAAGCAGCCATTCCCCCAGCCTGCCACGTATCTCCAACATTTATAGCAAGCAAGCCTGTCCTCCCTTAGCCTCTGTTTTGGCAGGCTACACAAACGAAGCTTATCCCGATCTTCCTGCCAAATCAGCTCTCCCTTTCCTGGCCATCTCAGAAACACTTTGCACCTGTTTCAGCTTGTATCCATTGCTCTCTAATTTGGGTGGTCAGGAATGTGTGGGGGGCACCAGTATTTCAAAATACTTGGGTGGCCTTGAAGAGCAGCACTGGAATCATAGAATACCAGGTTGGAAGGGACCTCAAGCATCCTCCGGTCCAACCTTTCTTGGCAAAAGTACAGTTTAGACAAGATGGCCCAGCACCTTGTCTAGACAAATCTTGACAGTGTGACTGTGACAAAGAGCTGTGCTACAGAAACTGTATTTTTCAATTGCTGTTACTAGTGTGTTGGTAACAGACTGACTGCAGACCCTCAGCTCTTACAACCTATAGCATCTCTGCAGTGACTTCAGTGATTTAAAAGGGACTTTGACCTGCTGCAAATCTAGAGCTTTGCAACATCATGACTTGCAAATCATAAAATTAAATTTACATAGCATCACACAACACAGCATAATAAAACACTGATAAGCAAATGCATAGTTTGTTTAGAAAAAAAACCCACTTTTTAAATTAGCATTACTGTCGGGTAAATTGTTGCTCTGTGGCAGTAAGTACTGCTCCTTTCCCTAGAAAGTATTCTAAAAAATCCTCTTATGGTTATGGCATTTCCCTTTCCTCTTTAGTTAGCTGCTCGATATCTGGAACATCATGAAATATATGCTTCTTACAAAATGCCTGTTGCTATGGTGACTTCATATATTTAATTGGAGAAGAAACAGCTGAATAAGCTTTCATTCACAAGTCCACAAAAGGTGCTTTGACAGCTTTAACTCAAGGAATGCTTTCTTCTCATTTGCTGCCCTTATACTTCCTATTTTAGTTTTGTTATATATTCACAAAACAAATGTTCTCACTTATTTTTCTATCCAGTTCTGTCTGTATTTGAACAGAAAAGGTTTTCAGGGAATCCAGAATGAGGACCTTCACTCAATCTAAGAATGGTTTGTTACAATAGCACTAATAGCTGAACAGGCTGCATTTTGTGCTTTAAGCAGCAGGAGAAATTGGTACCCTGAGCACACATAGCAATATTAAGACTGCAAAAACAGTCTGCACTCCTCAGCTGTGACCAATTCTCCCTTACAAATGCCTTCAGTGTCTAGGACTGATCTGATTAGTTTGGGATGAAGGAAGATACTGCTTTTCAGAGATAGCCCAATAACTATTTCTCATTGTCACAGACAGGGATAGAAGCTAGGCTGAGGTTAAATGGAGTTTTTTAAAACTCTCAGGTCCAGCCTATTTGTTTTGGGGGAGGAGAAGTCTCTGCACATTTAACTTTTGCAAGAATAGTTGCGCAAATCAACCAGAACCATCAGCTCTGTTTGTGCTTTCACGAGTTCCAAATTTATTAAACCTGAGATGGTTCAACTCCTCCATTTGCATTTCTTCCTCTCAGAAAATTATCAAAGGTATTCCCTAAGTAATTGCTAGAAAACAAAATGAAGTTTCTTTCACAGGCTAGGTAGAGCTCAGCTGCTTCCCTAACCAGCAGTTATCCCTACTAGAACAGCCGATAATTGCAGCATGGCTGGGGCAGGAGATAAACTTCAGCTGAACAATTGCAGAACAACACAAAGACACCTGGTCTGGATTGCGAACTTTCCAACACTGAGCATGACAAGTTACTCCAGCCCAGATTTAGCCTCTGGATAGATGGCTAATAGGACAAAGTCAGGGCTCAGCCATATGGTGAAGTCTGATGGCCATATGTTCTGCCATACGCTTTAATATTGCTTGTGAATATCCTTAATAAATTATTACAGAATTAAAGGGTTATCTGGCTGTACAGAAACACAGATTTAATCAGTGGCTTGGCTGATTTGCCTCACTGCTATTTGTAGTTTCTGGATTACTTTTTTTTCCAAAACCACCAGTAATTCTGAAGAATAAAATGTTTACAAAACATATAGAATCTGAGATTACTGAGTCTCAGCGTGCTTACAAATAAAAATATCTAAAAGGAATTCACAGGTTTCACAGAAGCAGAATATCCACTTGGTGGTTCCTGAGTGCCTCGGATACTTCTAATGTTTGTTCAGTTCATACATGATCTTTTTATTTGAACTATCTATTTAATAACTTAATGTTTAATAGAGAAAAAATGTTTATGTGAAATTTTACTAATGCGTATTGTATCAGAAGATGGATCATAGCTTTTTAGATGTGATTTTATGTCCTGGAAACAACCAACTTTCTTGATGGAGTAAATTACAATTCTCAAATTGATGCCTCAAGGATGTAGAGAAGATGTTGACAGCCTTTACGTGGTTTTACTCATTAAGGACTCTGCAACTAAGTGAATTTGGCAGTTTCTCTGGTGCTGTATCAATGGCAATAAAGTTTTAAATCCTCAGAAAATGAATATAAATGTAGTATGATGGCTGCAACCTTAGAGGGACTCTAACAAAGATTAAAAAAAATCATTGCCTTATCCACTGAGATCAGGTCCTCACAAGACAGAGGGGTCTCAATCACTTTGGGAATGGAAGAAAAAGTCACAACAAGGGAGCCTGCCCAGGGAAAACCAGGTTTGATGTACTTACTGCATGCTGAGACTTCCCAGTCACACAAAATGATCCTCTAAAATGGAACAGCGCACTTCTGTTTTGTAAGGATTTTTAAGCTCTCTAAAAAGCTGCATACATTGGGGTGGATGTGAGGGCACCATCGTGTTGAATGCTCTGTCAGATTCTGCCGGATTATCTCATGATGCGTTGGAAAGCAAATTTTTTTTTTTTTTCGTTTTCAACAAAATCAACAATTCAAACAAGTGGGAGTTATGCCTCCCACTGTACCATCATGGGAACTGTTGATGTGCACAGAAAAGCACTGGGATAAAGGATAATTAATGTAAATAAACTGTGAAGTGAATAAAAAGAGTACATCAGCTATTCTGCATGGATTTCATGAGCAGTTTCATTTGTCTTTCATGATGGGTCCCCAGTGTCCAATTGGGTTCATCCACGTCTAAGAGAGCTTAAACTGCACTGTGTAAATACTGGAGATTCATGCTGTGGTTCACTGATTTCCCAGAGCAGATACACTCCAAATCAGACCATGGAGAAAGGAAAACTTAAAGGTCCAACTACTCAGCAGTGTTTCAGGCAGATTGACAGGGTGGTGAAGATTTCTTTTTTTATTTTTTAGATTAAAACCAAGAAATCAAATGCTCTAAATCTAGTATTATGGTATTTCTTTCTACAAACACACCATTTTTTAACAAGAGTTATCCTTTTTATTTGATTGCTTGTCCATTCTAGAGACTCTGAGAGACAAAAATCAGTAATTGGATCATTTACCATCTGAAAGTAATCTGCAATTTTGTAGAAAAAGGGTATAAACAGAAACCATATGTTCTACAGCTCAAATTCCTCTCCACAGCCAGTGGGTCTTTGCTTTGCCCTTTCCCCTGGGCTCTGTGCAGTTGGCACTGGGAGATGCGTTGAGCTGGCATTTCTTCTACCTAAAATTTGATTTTGATTTCCATTTTAAAATATGCACAGCAAAACCTGCACCAACTACCAAAAAAAAAAAAAACCCTAGAAATTCTCAGCTTCAAATAACAATGTTATTTTCTAAATAAGGTTAATTTAAATGCTATAGCAGACAGGTTTCAAGGACTGCAGTTACAAATCTACTTGCACATTCCAATTTTAGGTTTCAATTTCAGATGTTAATTACTTTATTTTAAAAATTTAGATAGTCCTACTGGCTTCAACTGAGACTACTCTTGTGTTTAAATCCCTGGATGAATCAAACCCTTAATCTGTGAATATTTAAAAAATTGCATTAAGTAAAAGGAAACTCTCAGGATTTGTAGTATTATCTCCTGAGGTAATAGCTAAGTCAGTGTCAGTGAGACCCACAGCTCAATATATGTGTAAGACAGAGCACTGTATGATTCATGCAGTGCAGCACAAAAATGTGTTTCTGTAGCAACAGAAATTAATTTAAGATGCAGATGTAATAACATCCTAGAATAAGAGTTCTGAAAGAGTATTTATCAATGTAAGTGTGATGTATATTTTATCTGATTTTCCTATAAATTTGCCACTGATATCTGCATTAATAGTTTCACAGTATTTTATGTCACCAGATAAAATTAGTTTTAATGAATGTCACAACAAAATTAAAACTGTCACTAAGAATATTTAAATTATACTTGGTTAAAATGTTTTCAAAAGGCCTCCCACAGAAACAGACAAGATGCAGTTATTTTCTTCTCTCTCTCTCTCTTTTTTTTTTTTTTTTTTTTTTTTTTTTTTTAAATTAGGGTAGATTCTGTGGGTTATCTGAACTTTTGCCATGAATTCTGGGGTTCGGCTACACTGTTAATCTGAAAGGCCGTACATTTAATCTGTCTGTAGCATGGTGCAGGAAGTTTTTCTTTCATGCAAGTCTTAGAATAATTGTTACCTGATCTCAGTGAGAAAAGTTTTGTTTTAGAAGAGTTCCATTTTACAGCAGAGCCCTGACCCAAGAAAACGTGATGGCATAAGCCCTGTCTTTGCTTAACTTTACAGAGTCCCACTTACTTCAGCCCCTTGATAAGAAACTCGGAATCTGAGTAACAATTTCTACACAGAAGATGATAGAAGAGACTCAATTTCCTTTAGCCCTTAAAAGCTGGGGGGGGAGGGAACAAAAAGTTATTTTAAATCAAAGGAATTTACTCAGCTTGTCAAAACTCTTCCTGCTATGAATTATATAGATTCACTGAAGTTCTGTTTGAAACTGTCACAATCTTTTTATCATCACTGACTTTTGGAACCTAGAATAAGTTAATGATAATGTATACGTTAGGAGCAAAATTTATTTTTATATATAAAGAAGTGGGGGTTTTTTTCTGCTTACAGACCCATGAAGTTTAGTACTGCTGGTTTGAACAAAGACCTCTACTGTTGAGCTCTACACAAATATACGACTATAGAGACATTAACAAAGCATTAAGGCTTTGGTACTATTTCCAGCCTGTTGTTATTTGGGTATACTTTTTAATCACTATTGAACAGCTGTAAGCAAGTAAAATCTGATAATATAAAAAAACCAATTACTGAAATGCTTAATTTCTGCTCCATCTCATTTTCTAGGGTTTTCCTTCTGGGTTTTGTTCGGGTTTTTTTTACTTTTTTTTTTTTTTTTCTTTTAACATAGAAATATACATTTATGTGTTGGAAAGGATATAGCTGGGAACTTCTACAAGCTGTTGCTCAAGAACTCAAATTTTGTATTTGGAAAGTTTCTGCTTCCTGAATTACAGAACCCAGCAGGCAGAGTTCTGCTGGTAAATCACAGCTCAGATAGCAGTAGTTTCTAGTTCATATCCATGTAAGGTCACTCACGAAGAAGACACTTCTTAATAATTAAAGCAAACAAAAGTCAACTAATGAGATACTGCAAACCCAGGGAAAAATGCATCTGCATAATTGAGAAGCTCAATTACTGTGAATGAGAAGAAGGTGCTGGAAATTCAATCATACAAGAAATCAGGTATTTCTTTAGTTCTATTCTAAGATCAGACCACCATGACCACAGTTGTTGAAGTCTGTCAAGCTCCCAGGCAAGCAGCATCTTTCCAATTGAATGTCCCCTCCTTTGTCTTAATACAATCTATATTGTTTTTCTAAGTGAAACTAGTCAAAATCATTGTCAAATCCTTATACCTATCTATTATTCCTGTTTTGTTTCTAACTCTGCAAACACATTACTGGAGGCACCTCTAGGCTGCTAAACCGGAAAAAGTTCCTAAACAGTGGAAGCCGAGATGAAAGAGCTTGATCCTAAGCAACAAGAAACAACAGGGAACAGAAAGGCTGATTATCACTTATACACACTTCCTACCTTAAGCTGAACTTAGCATGAAGGATTTTATTTATATTTCTTGGAACAGTGAGTGGAAAGTGAACAGTTTTTACATCTGATAATTTTTTCTTTGTTTTTCATATGTT
This sequence comes from Falco naumanni, assembly GCF_017639655.2. Taxonomy (NCBI): domain Eukaryota; kingdom Metazoa; phylum Chordata; class Aves; order Falconiformes; family Falconidae; genus Falco; species Falco naumanni. The sequence continues at coordinate 12,082,237 of NC_054066.1, read as the reverse complement.
GATTTTTCTTTATAGTCTGTGATTTGGGTACAGACAGATATTTCCTTTCACTGGAATATTTCCTTCACAATCTAGAGATATATGTTGTCTCTATATATGTCTGTAAGAGCCCTTGTCACAGCATCTAGATGTTCAGTAGAGTAATTAAATATATTTTTACACTGCAGGCAAAAGGGCATTAATGTATTAACCCAGCATAGGCCCTGAACACACTCTCTATTTGGATAGAGGGCTGCCCAGTTGCTGTTTTTACCAGATATTGCAATGGAATCTTTTCACCCTCAAATTAATCTGACACTGCTCAGGTAGTGACTTGGATAATACGGCTCAGGAGCAGACTGTAACATAAAGAACACAGTATCGATCTTTGGACTATTTGGTGCTGCAGGAATTAAAACAAGGTGAGTTCAGCATGGTGTTTTATACAGACCCAGTTCTACCCCAGTGTTTCCAGTGGAGAGTTTTAGCTGTGTCCTCTGCTAGAAAAAAACAAACTAGTAGTAGCAAAATGATAATTCATTCAAATAAGACAGATCCTGCCCTTTGCCTGCTGAGAAATCATCATCCTCATTCTCCTTCTCCTCTGACTTTCATTGAATTTGAAACTAAAAAAGTCTGTACAATAGGGAGAAAGATATACAACTTCAAAAGAAATTATTTATATTGAATGCCTGCAGATTACACCAACACCAGATATTCCTTCTATATAGATCCATGTGTTTCTTGCTCTGTATTTTCCCACTGCTGTTTTGCAGTAGACAATGTGCTTCTTATACGGGCAACTATTCAGAATCCATATTCAGAAACCTATGGCCAAGCCTTTAATATTTTCTTGGAGCTTCAGGAGCTATATGGCACAGTAGTAACTTTGCAGGTGGAAGATCAATGTTTTTGAGTGAATTAATGCAGAAAAGGACCAGTGACTTTTAAAAAATCAAACCCATACAGACCTATGTAAGTGATTGCATAATAACTGACTGTGCAACAGAGCTGGGCGATGAGCTGTAAATCCATGAGGAGTGATAGCTGGAAATGTGCTTTGGCTTCAGTTTCCATTATGGTTGGCTTTAACTTACTGTGTGGTTGTTTTAGGCTCATTTCTATTCCACTTTTTATTTGAGAGAGAGTCAGAATTGTAGGAAAAAGCAAATGAATGTTTAAACTGTAGCAATAGAAAATTGCTATGAAATAAAATCCACATAAGACCACGTGGTGGTTTGACCTTGGCTGGATGCCAGCTACCCACCAAGCTGCTCTATCACCCGCCTCCTCAGCAGAACAGAACGGGGAGAAAATAAGATGAAAATAAACTTGTAGGTCAAGATAAAGGCAGTTTAACAAAGCAACAGCAAAAGTTGTGTGCAGAGAAGTGAACGAAAACAAAAGATATTATTTCCTCTCTTTCCCATCAGCAGGTGATGTTTGGCCACTTCCTGGGAAGTGGCGCTTCAGTAGCTTCAGTATGTTTAGCGGTTGCTCCGCAAGACAAACATCGTAAATAACGAACACCTGCCCTTCCTCCTCCTTTCTCTTAGCTGTTATATCTGAGCAGATGTCATCCAATATGGAATATCCCTTTGGTCAGTTTGGGCCAGCTGCCCTGGCTGTGTCCCCTCCCAAGACCTTGCCCACCCCCAGCCTACTGGTGAGCAGCCCTGATGCTGTGCGAGTGCTGCTCAGCAGCAGCCAAACCCCTGGTGTGTCATCACCACCATCCCAGCTACCGATACAAGCACAGCACGGTGAGGGATGCTATAGGGCTCAGCCAGACCCAACACAGACCAAAATGGGCAAAGCTAGTTACTTTCTGGTATGCTGTCTTTTACTGGATTTCATTTTCACAATTGAAAGAAAACTCAGAAGGACACTTCCTACAGAGCTACATTTCAGGCCTGAAAACTATTACAGATCTTTGAGCTGCATAAAAATACGTATATGGTATAGAGTATTAAGGATCTAATTACAGCTATTTAATGTGATCAATATCTTTTGACTGAATTAAAGGAAAGAATAGCTAACAAAATATGGTATTGCATCATAAAAGGTCTAACCTAACACATCTTTCCTTTTTTTTGCAAGCTTTGCCATTAGACACGTTTTATAACACAGTTTTCTGAAGGCTGGATATCTGTTTAAGGTCTGAGGATACCATTTTTGCTAATTGAATACTTCAGAATGTCTAGGGGATAGATTTTCTTGCAGTGCCTAGCCTTGGAATGGGGCAATTTCATAATATTTCTTTTCACTACACACTTCAATGAGGCCAGATACTTAGGCTATTTCTCTTCAGTAAGCTTAACTTCAGTAAAAGGCCTTACAGTAAGGTGACATAAAGGTCAGTGTTAGTATGCTAATTACTTATACCTCTTGTGACAATTCAAGGGCTACATCTTTCTTTAGACTCTAGAAAAAATTGCTATTGTATACCCTTTCCCCTTTTATTTGTTAGAGAACTGCCTGGTGCTTTATGAGAATGGTAGAAGAGGAACTGTAGGAAGCAGTGGAGGATTAAAGGCATTCAACTAGTGTCTGCCTTTGGCTAGCCATGGACATAGTATTCAGGTTAATGGCTTTTGAGTGTAGAAAGACATCAAGTTAGGAAGCTCTGTGACATTACTCAAGGTAACCTAGCAATAAAGAGAAATCTATAGTATGAAACAAAATTACTGTCATTTCATATATCCAAAGATACCTCCAATACTTGCAGTACTCTTAATTGTTTTTGTTCATGATGCCTCTATTGCATGGGTTTTATTGACTTCTCAAGAAAAATGTTCTGGTTGAGGTAGGTGTTTTTTCTAAGAACACAGGGACGCTGGACCTACAACAGCACATGGAATCTTGATATCTTCAAAGTGGTGGAAAACAGCAAACCAACAAATTAGTCCCATCCATCTCCATTCCTTACTATTCTGTAAGCTACCAAACATAAGCAGTTGTTGACTTTTTCTAAGATAAATACTGAATCTTAATGAATAAAATCTAAGTGAGATAAAATGGAGCTAAATCTTTACCTTTGGGCCAATAAATTCCACTCACAGTTTGGCAGCCATGTCTGTAACAAAGAATACTTTTGAAATAAAAAAAAGCATTGCACTCTTTTCTCTAGACACAATAAGATTTCACTGGAAGAACAGATAAGCATCTAAGGATGTACTGTGAATCCAAGCTGGTTTAGAGCCAGTCAGCCCTGTGCAAGGTTTTTATAGAATAGTGTGTACCATCCACTTGCCAAGCCAATATATATTAAAGAGAAAATTGATGATGCCAGCCAAGTCCTTTTTTCCCCTTCTTCAGTCTCCTATTCCAGTTAAAATACAGAGTAACAAGAAGATCATCCTTGATCTGAGCTCTTCACTGCTAAGATTAGCTTCTGTATATTTATTATGACAATAATCAGCACAGCCTTTGCCTGTAAGCTTAATAACAATGGACATTATTTGTAAAGTTGTTTATGCTTCTCAATTTCCTATCTAAAACATAGCCAGTTTTCAGTGTGCCTCTGTGCTTCTCAGTACCAGAGCCTCTTGAACAGTCAAGTGAAATAACTGGCACAGAGAGAAACCTTTCAATACAAGAAAACATGAAATACTTGCTTCTAGAAAGTCAAGGAATATGCTTCAGCCCCCTACTCACTTTTGCATTTCAAGGTTGCCCTGCATACTTCACAGCAGTTTGCTTTGCATGGGTCTGGCTATTACTTCAAGGACTGGCCCAGTCAAAATATCTTAGCAATAACATGTATTGTTAACTTCGTCCTTCCTTCTCTTTACAAATCTCTTGAAAATCTCCATAAATGGGTTCGCTGTTCACAATCACCACAGTTAAAGAGTTTTCAGGTTCTTAACAGTGTTTATCTAGCCACTCTTCAGCTCTCTGGCTCGTTGGCCTGTAGTGTTATTTTTATGGGCTAATGTGGATGTACAGCTATTTTTGCCCAAGGATGCTGAGTGCACAGCTCACGTGTTTATAGCGGACAACTAGTTACGTTTCTGTCCCTTGGTTTCCTGAGCCTAAGGAGGGAGAGACTAATAGGATACAAATACGCTTTGGGCATATGAGAAGGACTATTTTTACTTGTAGCCTTGCGTATTTTTAACACATTTTAAACATGGAAACACTGATCCACTGTTGATTTGACAAGCAAGATGGCTTGGAAATGCGTTAAATCTGTCACTGTTATCCTTTGTTTCTTTCTCACATCTGTCATTTGTTTGAATGGAAGTGGCAGTTCTGGTAGAGCTGAGGGACTTAGTGTGCATCCCTTAAAAATGTTAAACAAAACATTTTGTGCGTCCTCTCCACAGCAGAAAATAAGAGTTTTTTTTAAAAAAGCGACCTATTAAAAGCAGAAGCTGATTAGTCTGTCTTTAATTCTCTAAAATAAAACTAACTTTCTACACCTTTATATATAATGTGGAAGGTTCTGAATGTTTTTGCATGGCATTATTTCTTGCAAAAAATTACAATTTTATAGTGTATTTTAAATTTGGTTGGTTTGTTGTTTTTTCTTCCCCCAAATGCAGATATTGCAGATTAAGAGAAAACTTCTCATTTAATATGGTTTATTTAGCACACATCATTTCTTCCTGCTGTCAGCTGAAATAAAATTGATTGCCACAGGAAAGCATCAAGAGGAAAATGTGCTCTATACGGGCTTCTAAATTCGGAAAATCTGCATCCTTCCTTCGGTACAGATGCTCTAAGTTTTAACAATTCAGAGAGGAAGGTATCATGACAACCTCGCATGCTCTCCTGAAACACTCTGCTCTCTCATCTTTTTCATAGGCACAAGGGAGACTGCTTACCTGAGATGCCCTCTTGTTTGTTTCTCATTCCATTTTCTCTGGACTCTCAAGAACATATTAGTCATTTAATAAATGGGGATCATTGGGCTTTATATGAAGTGGCAGCAGCAGTGGATTAGCAATCGAATTCATTCTTTGGATGGAATTAACAGTGCAAGATCCTTCACTACTAAATGGTGGGTATGTCCACTTCTGTACATCTGCTTCAAGATACAGTGCTTTCAGTCATCTGCAAACTGCCCCAAGCTGTATTCTCATCCTTTCCCCTTCTGCTGTGTAGAAGAGTGGTTATCCACTATAGTCTAAAACTTGGATATGAAATAACTCACAAGTACTGCTCTGAGTGGTGGGTACCACTGCTGCAGGCTCTGTCCAGGGCACTGAAACTATAAATTTGAGGTAAGGGCCAGTGTCATCATGAGCTTTATCTATAATCTTGTTGTTATGTATGGCATGCAAGTCTCTACCATGATACCCCAGCTGGTGCTGAAAAAGCCTCAATATCATGCTGGCACGGTGCAGCAATACACAAAACACTGGTGTTTTATCAGCAATTTTAGCCACAAATCCAAAACACAGCACCACGCGGGCAGTTACCGCAAAAGCTAACTCGACCCCAGCCGGTCCCAGCACATTCAGGCTGCATGGCTTTTACAGTGGCTGCTCAGATCCACAATTTCTGTGCTTAGAGGAAGGTCAGGTTCACTACTTCTACAACAGCAAAATATATATATTAAAAACCTTTTCAATAAATCAAGAATACTGCTATAGCTCCGTTTCAAAGCTAAAGAGTAAGTGGAGTTGTTTTTCTCTAGCTACATGAAAATACTAGTAGTTTGCAAGCAAAGCCACCCCCAGCATGCCTTCCAAATTAGGAGCGTGAAGGATGAAGTGAGCAATACTTGCAACCAATGAATTAATGTAGATTAGTTTCCCGCAGTTATTCAGAAAAAGGAATGAAGGAGGACAAGCTGCCATCCCATGCCGGGAGACTACCCAGGGGGAAGTTTTTGCAGAAACAGGTTTCTGCCAACACTGAGCCTCCCATCCACTGTCGGCCTCCCACCCCCTCCAGCCTCTGTTTACAGCCTCCAACCCCTTTTGGCCTCTAATTTTATTTCCAGCCTCCCATCCCTTTGGGGACCCTAATCCACTTTTGTTCTCTACTTTTCTTCTGCCTCTGAACCACTCTTGTCCTCCAGCCCCTTTCAGCCTCTATTACTCTGGGACTTTAAGGATCTTTTGGCCTACCACCCCCTTTCATCTCTACTTTATGTCCAGCCTCACATCCCTTTTGACCACTACTTTTTTCCTGGACTCCCCGCTCCTCTCAGCCTCTACTTCATTTTGGGCCTCCTTGCAGCCTCCACTTTATTAAAGACCTCCCGCCTCCCACTCTCCTTTCAGACTACCATAACTTTCTGGCCTCTATTTCAAGGCTCCAGCCCCATTTTGACCTACCACCTGCTTTAGACTCTATTTCTAGGCCTCTACCCCCTTCAGACCTACTTATTCCTGGTCTCCCATGACCTTTCAGCCTCCCACCCTCTCTCAGTCACGGCCAAAAGGGGGTGGCAGGCCTGAAATAAAGTAAAAGCTAAGAGTCGTGGGAGGCTGAAAGCAGGTGGAATGCTGGAAATTTTTCATTTGAGTAATACTAGGCTTAAGAACCCATTTAGTCCACAGGTGCTTCTCTGAATATGGCAAACCACATCAGCGGTCAGCACAAACAAATCCGCATCACCGGTGCCTTCCTCGTGGCAGTAACAACCCGAAGCCTCTCGATCAACACAGGCTTACTAATAGTCTGTTCCAGATATAAATCAGTAGCCTTTATAAACTAGCATCTTTCTGCTCCACTGAAAGGCCCCTATCTGCACTCATTTGTATCGGTCATTCTCTCCAATTTTTAGCAGTGGGAACAATAAACTTCAGCAGGGCTCCGTGGTCTGTGCTGACCCTTCAGTTGGAAATGCTTTGTCAAAACGTTTATTTCTTCAATATGCTGCCTCTCAAACACACTGAAATTTCTGCAATAGCTTCAAGGAGTCTTGAAAATAACATTCTTGTTCCTTAGATCAGTATGGCCATAAATACAAAAATGACTGATAGAAATAGCACAAGGCTTATTTTAACATTCCATATAACAGGGTATTTCTGATTTTAAAATGTATATATTTATATATATAATACATAGAGTATATATATTATAAATAAATATATATAATTTATATAATATTTATATACCCCTATTTTTAAAAAGTGCCAAGTAAAAAGTAGTTATTGAAAGAAAGAGAAAAAAATCTCAAAATAAAACCAAACCCAATTTAAACATATGCAAGATTAACGCTCTATGATTAAGTTTAACTACAGAGCTTGAGGTTTCTGCAATTTTCTAAACACGATGTTGTTCCTTGCAACTCACTGTAACTTATAAAGCCATATTTCTATTTAAATAGACTGCAGGTAAATAAGCACAAGAACTTCTTCATTTCAGTCATTAAACATAATTCATCAGATGCTTTCATGAACCTGTTTCTGCCAGTACAAGACACTAGCAATATACAAGTGGGACACAGACCTTTTTTGCTTTTAAAGACTATTTCATCTAACCAAGGGCAATTGCAGACCACTTTTAAAAATGGTTTGTGCTCTCAACATTGATAGAAAAGCCATATAGTAGATATAAATGGGATTTCTCATTTCACTGCTCTCCGAGAAGAATCAGAAATCAATTTGCCTCACTAGGCCAAATTTTACTGTATTGAAGAATTTGTATTTATCTCAATGGGAATATTACATGCTAAAGACTGTAAAATTTAGCCTTTTTTATTATCTATTCTTCTCTCGCTCATCCCCAGTACTGTGAAACCCTAAACTTTTTGTTAGTGTTTACTTGTTGAGGAATTGCTACATTGCCACATCTAATACATTATCATTTGTAGTTTATTGATCTGGAATGGGTTTAGTGGAGGAAATTTGAAAGACTGGTTTTATATCACTGGAGTCAAAGGAAACCGTTATTAAAAGCAACAAGTGCAAGAGCAAGGCAAGTCTCCTCTGAGACATGCCAACCTTTAAGAAATACTCAACAGGAGACCAGAGACATGCTTTCTCCCTTAAAGATATCTGAATGAGTAGCTTTTACTAAGGATGTTTGAGTGGGTTGTAAGCATTTGATCATTGCCCCAGCCTTTATCAATGTTATATTACTTAAAAAAAAAAAAAAATAATTCTTCTCACTTACAATTTTTCCGATTCACAAGCAGAAGAATATAGTGGATTAATGTTTACAACAGCCCTGCAAAATTGCTGCATGCAATGGCACAGCACCCACTCTCTAGAAAAGAAACATGAGCAGAAAAGATGGGAGCTGGCAATGAGTGTAACAGGGAACCTTCTCTCTCTCCTTGCTTCATCCACTCCTCCCTAACAGGAGGGATCCTCATGGGCCATTTACTGCTACTTCTCTTCAAATATACTCCTTAAAGTTTTTGACCTATTTCTTACTGCTCCATGGGCAGGAGGCATTAACGGGAGAGGCATGAAGGCTGAAGAGTCTCACCAGATCTGGAAAGGCTCCCCTGGACTCCACCTCGCATCCTCTGAATTACGGTATCCATGAGTTAGAAGCACACTGAAAGTCATCAGCACCTTTTTAAAAGCAGCTGGTTTACTCTTCACTAATTTGTTTGGCATTTTGAGGGATTCAGCAGGTCTCTCTCAGCTTTGCAGTTAGCTTGTCAGGTATTTGGGGGCATGCACGGTGGCGGTTTTTCTTTAAAATCCGCATACTGCTTATCACAACAGCAGCCTGGCACACAGATAGGCAAGACTGGGTAGAGAAGGGGCACTGGTCCCTTGAGGAAAGGCACTGTCTTTACAAATATACAAATTCTAGGAAAGAAAAAAAAAAAAATTAGGCTGATATTCTTTTTTTTCTTTTTGTTTTTTTTTAAACTCTGCTTAACTTATGGTGAAAGGAGAAATGTATCCTTAATTTAGGCTTGACATTACAGGTAAATATTTATGTCCTTTGATGGAGCACAGATGAAATCTGTTTGAAAATCCATCATAGGTGGCTCCAGTCTAGACAAGAAGAAGCACAGGTGTAGTCATGCAACACCAAGGAATTCAGCAATGTGGTCAATAGCATTTGGAAATGACAAAGCAGCCTGTAAATGCCTTGATATGAAGAAAGCGTAATTTTTTAACTGGAAAAATAGAATGTAATGTGCAATTAGGGTTTTGTGTTGGTGCTATCGTATGTCATATTTTAATTCGATTTCAACATTATCAGAATATCATATGAATTTCTGCTATTCACCTTAGCAAACTAAACAGAACGAAGATGTAGAAAGAAATACACATCTCATTTTCTAGAGAGTGCAGCAGTGAATTAAAGAAAGATTGGTTATAACAAATACTAAGCTTGATTCAAAAGGACAAGAACATTTTCAACTCTTCTAGCCCGCCTTTCTTCTAGCCTGATTTATATACGTAGCAACAACATTCTTCTGTTGCCTTTAGATTTCTGCTTGCAGGGTAAGATCCCTTTGCATGCTGTGCCTTTCTTATGTCTCAATCTTGATGACACAGAAAAAAAAGTAATGAATAGCAATTTTGATAGGGATATTAAGTTACATGCTTCAGCCTTAAGGCAGTCTCTAATGATTAAAGACAGATGACACAATGGAGAAAAAAACATCTCTTTTATCTGCAGGAAACACATTTTCTTCTGAAAGTCACTACGAATTTCTTTTTTTGGGGAGTGACCAAGTAGGAGTAAAGGATTTCTGCTTCTCTTGATTATAGGTGTGTGTTCCTATGATGTTCCTTATGAACTGGCAGATGGGAGAGATTTATGAGAGACAGAGATGGAAAGACAGAACGAAGGGCAGGCAAAGAAAGACAAAGAAAAATATGTCAATTTCATAAGTTTCAAAAAAAAAATATTAGGAAGGTTCACATTAAAGAAAGGGAAATGGAAGAAGAGCAGCCAGTTGCATGCAAATATAAGCTTCTACCCTGTAACTGCTGGTCAGAGCTCAGATGTTCTGCAGTCACAGCCTCAGCAGTAAATTGAATGATTGATTCATCTGTAAACCACAGATGTTTGAACTAGCATTAACACTATCATGTTTTATGCAAGTCAAAATTCAGGACTCTAAAATTATTCTGCAACTTGGTCTTCAATCACTAAATGATTCCAACACTAAAAAAGCAAAATACTGTTTTGCTGAATTTTCTACATTATCCTCCTTTCTGTAATAATATGATGAGAAAGGATTTCTAGAAGTGGAAGGAAAGCTTTGGAAGTTTGAAAGATTATTAGTAGACAAGTAAAATTGCACAGAATGATCACCCAGTAGTATAATTATTCAAAAAATACATTTAAAAGACAGCACTGAACATACTCACAGTGCCCAAGGAAACTGAATTATGTGCTTTTGGAACTGCTGGGTCAAAAAAGTATTGTTATCCTCAGCAATTACTAGAGGCAATAATTTAATCCCTTTAATAAATTTCTTAACGGTCTAAAACACTCTGTCAATGGAGTTATCATGTGTCAAAGTGATTAAAGATTTTCACTGTTATTTATTACAGTAAACTAAAAGTTATGGATTGGGAAAATATCCTCATATAAGAAGCTAATTTCAAGGAAACTGAAAGACTTAGCCAAAATTATTAAGCATATTATGGTCTAAGACAAGGTGGAAACTTTAAAAAAAATTCATATTCAAAATCCTTACTGCCATTACAGAAGCACGAAGCACTTCATTAATAATGAATTTAAATGTTATGGAGATCATTATACATTTCTGAAATCTGCATGCATTCACTTTAAGCTCTTTGAAGAAGGTGATCTTACTCTTTAATGTTCATATGAGTAAAGAATTGAAGGCCTGTGCCTTGTCAAAAAACAAGAATGGAACTAAATAATAAATCATTCTCTGTACCTGCACAGATTTTATTTCTCCTTTAGATTCTTAAATATGATTCTTGTTCATTAAGTATTTCAAATAAAGCGTTAGGGATTTTGACCTTTCTTGGAAATGGTGTTGATTTCAGTGATAGCTTACGTTAACCATATTTCAGCAGAATCTACAAAAATCTCACTCAAGATCAGAACCTATATTTTGTTGAGTAAATCAAATGAATAGCTAATTCATAAATATTCACCAAGCAATTTATTTGAAGGAGTTTCAGGCAATGAGCTCATAATGAACTGTTCCCTTCCTTGACTTGTTACTCACTGAACTCAATAGCTAATCTGAAAAAATCAGATTTTGGATGACTGAAACTCTAATCCAAAAATAAAATCATAAAATAAAACAGACTTCCAGTTCCAGATATAAACCTACAGATATTACAGTTAGTAATATACAGCAAACAGTACAGCCAGCAACTATTACACATTAAAACTTCTACAGAGACTGGTAGATAAAATTCCCACCCATTTATTTATGCAGTTTCTCATCTGGAAGCTCTGTATCATACCCACTGGGGAGAAACCTATTTAGGGCATTTCAGCTAAACAGTCTGTTTTACAACTATCATGCAGAAACTCAGAGAAATGATAGGGGTCTCTTCTCTTTTTTTCATTTGCCCACTCAGTCTGGCCTGCAGCAGGGGCAGGTGGTGGGAAGACACCTTTGCAGGTGGGAAGGGAAGAGGCTGAGCCAAAGGTGCATCCCTGCCAGGATAACCATGGCTTCAGGTTGCTCCCTGGACACGGCAAACACCCAACACATTGCTCACTCTGTGCTTCAGGAGGTGGCAGGAGGTTTTACCTGTGGGGCTATTCTGGGGTGAGAATAAGAGACAAACTATGTTCTGAAAGGACAGGAAAAACTAAAAAAAATCCTCATCCTCCAGGTTTTCTTTTAGTTGTGCCAGATTTACCACATAATCAGCTTTCCCCATGACAATACACATTTTTCACTTTAGCCCTGTGCTTAACCTTACCATGGAAAAGATACACAAAAAAGAAAACAGACTATTTATTTTCAACTCTCAGGTAGGTGGAATTGAGTTCAAATACAATGAGCAATATTCCTTTCTCCAGTGTGAAATTTAAAGATTTGTATGACATGCCTGCTATGCCACTTGTCTTCCTCATATATAGGCATTTGTAAAATAGCATCAGCTGAATACCTTTTGCAAACATAAAGCGTATTAAACAGATACATGAACACCAATTCAGTTCCCTGAACAGCATCCTCCAGGGGAACCTGTTATGATACTCTGAGTGGGTCTTACAAAACCCCTTGAGTTTCAGTTCAGATACCCATCCATCCCACCTAAAAACAGCCAGTGATTGCTCCGTTTGGTTTTTCAAACACACTGTTTTTATGCAGGAAGAGTTTATATCATGAGGATCTTAAGCAAGTCAGTACTAACTCGTACATCTTCAAAGAACACATTATATTCCAAAAATCTCCTACACTGAATGAACTCCTAAGTGGAGAACATTTTCCACTTGCAAAAACAAGGGAAGAACTATGCTGTGCTACAAACTTTTCAGAACTGATTTACAATTTACAGGTATCAGATGGGTAGACAGAGAGCTATAGACATAGTAAAAGATTGTAAGGAAATTAAATTAAATTGTAAGGAAAGTCCTTATATGAAAAGCAGCAGAGACACAAGCTCTGAATTTTATTTTTTTTTCTCACTGCTGGTGGTCATATCTCTCAACTTTACCATTTTACCTTCAGAGAAAGCTGGCAGCAAAATCTCTGGACTACAGAATATATGTTCAATGGATAATTTAATATGTTCCCTAATAATATGGACCAATGCCAATTAGCATTTCTTTGTTATTCCCTACTTTCTATAATCTTTTACTGCCCTTGCAAATAATGACCATCATAACTGAACAAATTCTTTTAAGTTCCACATGAAATGGGGAAAAAGTGTAACTAAATATAAACCACACAGAATTAAGTGGATAGGCATGGGCAGCTTCTGAAAACTTTCAGTTTTATTGCTGATTTAGTTTCATCTTTTCCTTCAATAACTATATGTAAGAAAGAAACAAACCAATCTGACATTTAAACACAAGAGAAATTTCCCAGGTCTGAAGTTCCATTGCCTCAGTCAGCAAGATTAGACCAAGGTAATTAAATGTGCAATTTCCCACAACTACTGTGAGGAATGGCAGTATTTTGAAATTACAATTTGCAGTGCTTCTCAGTAGGTAAGAAATTAATTCTTCCTCCTCCCTCCTACTTATCTATTTCTGTTCACCTAACATAAAAAAACCCCAACCTATAAAACAAAGAACAAAAATCCTGATGATAGAATACTCTCTAACCTTTATGCTGTAAATATTCTAACATGTCAACATGAGCACATTAACAAATGTACAAAGCAAAAGACATTTTAGTAACTTTCTTGATGGCTTGAAAATTAAAGTAATTGAGAAAAGACTGTCATTTCCTATGGAAACAGAAAAGGTTCCAAACCATTTAAAATAGAAACCACTAAAAGCAAAGGTTTAATTTTAGCAGTTCACCTAATCACGGGAAAGAGATACAATACTCTGGGGGAAAAAAATTGTGCAGGAATATTCTTCCTTTAGCTATTACTAAAATAAATTGTATCCTGCTTCCTTCATATTATCGGTCTTTTCAAAGTACCAAGTAAAGCATCATCAAACTTTCCCTATGAGGACATGAGCATCTATCTTTTATTAAGTCTCTTGGAACCAGCAGTCTACTGGGGAAAATTTCATCATGCTGAGACAAGAGCCATACAGTGATGCACATATTTATAGACATTTCACTCCCAGAAACTTTTTCACAAGTGACATTGGCATAATTAGAGCTCTTTGTCAGCATGTCCTAAATTAATTGGTTTGTTACATTTTGAAGACTCTAATATCATATGGATTATGCTTAATGAAATAAATCAGAAGATAATATTGAAGGTACTAAGAACATTATTGGAAAATCCAGACTTTTCCAGCAGAATTAGGTAAGTATCTCTATGAAAAGGTATTTATAACCTAGGACTCAACAGTCAGCTATGCTCAGGACTGCAGTGAGACCTGAGCTTCTCCCAGCTCTGCAGCCAGCAGAGCAAAGCAGCCCCTGGTGCCAGGCTGTGCAGCCGGAGAGCTGTCAGCATCGACTGCACAGCAGCCAAGGACACTCTCAGCCTATTTCCACTGATGTTGAATCAAGTGGTCCCCAGTTATCCACCTTTGCAGTTCCACGACATGAGAAGCCACTTAGCTGAAGGTGTAATTTACGATACGGCCAAGCAGTGAAATCGTAACTACGACATTAAAGGTCACTGACATCCGTACCTATTGAAATAAATGAGATGGACTCTGCAGACACATAGTGAAGAGGCACTTACTGTCATGCTGAACAGCTGATTAGTTGGCTGGATTGAGCAAAAAAAGCCTCTGCCCTTGAGCTCCAAGTGATTGCTGCCCATCCTGCTCCAGCAGGTCAAAATCTAGTAGAAACTATTAAACTAGATACACTTGAGACTTTGGTGTGGGGTTTTGTTTTTTTTTAAACTCCGAAAAAATCAGATATTTTTTAAATTTTACTGCAAGAGGAGCAGGCAAGCTGGAGCAGTGGGCTGCCATCCCCTGTCAGTGTGGAAGCTCCCAGTTTGGGAAAAGCAGTTGTGATTCTGCTCACAGCTCTCTGGACCAAATTTATTAGCTGTGTGGCACTCTTCTGAGTGAACATCAGAACCCCCAAATGCACAAACAAGAAAGAGAAATAACAGGTTAAGATGAGAGGCAGGCTCACACCAAATGGCTCAGTGATTATGCAAATAAGATGTATTTATTTTCCCTTTGTACTTTACAGCTCAGATACTAAGGAGAGCTTTTACCAAGCAGGGCTCTTGTCAAAGCATCCTCCCTTGCTCTATTTCCATCTTCTGTATCTATTTCCAGTGTGCATTAAAATAACTTCAGTTCATTTGCAGCATCAGCTCTGATCTCTAACTACTGTTATTTTCATATCTAAAAATAATTCAAGTTTATTTATGGCATTGTTTTGACTACCAAACTGCTGATGTCAACCAACATCACAGAAAGAGAATCAATGACCAGGCTTAGATTATTTTCAACCACAGACAAGAAAGTTTGACAAGACTGATGATAAACCAGGATGACTCTGCAAGAAAGCCTCTGGAATGTACTGGCATTTCAATTTTATTAAAAAATAATAAACAGCCTCTAGCAATAATATGTTTCCACATGACTGTTGTGCTATAACAACTGTGTGTATGCCAATGATAATAGTTCACATCAGCTTGCTTTGGATGCAAAGCATTCAGACCTTGCACTTACACAGCTGAAATGGCACAGATACAGAAAGCTCTGTTGCCATCCCAGACTAGACAAAGACTAGGTTTGTCCTATGTCTTTGTCTTTTGTGTAGCCACCAAAACCCTGTATGAATGTAATTTTTTTTAAGATATAAAAATGTCTCGAATTCAGTGGCTGCATTTGGGACCTGCTTCTGGAAATAAGTAGTAGTATTTTCTGTGGAAAGTACTTTTCATTCTGATTTTTAAATCTTTATTATTTTCATTTTAAACAGTTTAGTTTTAATGCGGAACTTTTCTCTTTCTTGTCACAGCTGGTACTGTAGAGCATTTTTCCAATTAAATCAGTGAATTTTGGCTGATTCATCCCTGACTCATTTTGCTAAAGTTCTTAAATACACCCAGAGAACCAGGACACATTTCAAGTAATTTATTTCTGTTTTTCACATAGGTAGAAATCCCTTTACTACTGGCATTGCATAATTTAGGTTGAAAATAAAACACAATAAAATTCAGCTGCTTAGTTTATTTTGAGAGTCTGAGTAAAGCCAAATGCTGGAATTACCAAGTGTGTAAGAATAAAGACAAGGTGTCTGTCCTGGAGGCCCTACAACAGTGACTTCCATTTGTGCAGTACCTTCATGAAACTTCTGAAACTTCTCTTCTGAAACTTCTAAACTATCTCTAACATGAAAAAAAAAAATATCAGAAGGTCTCAGCATGTACCTTTGAAACAGACTTTTTCCTAAAGAGTTACATTTTGAGCTAGTTTGAAAATACTCATTTTTTTTTTAAAGGAGAAACACTGAAGGCATGATCTGAATCAGTCACAATATATCCAGACAAGACAGCAAGCTGAATCCTCCTCCATCATATGAATATATTTACAGCTGTAGAATTGCTGTTCAATTCCTCTGTTTCATCCTCTTGAAACAGTCTGACTGGAAAACCAGGAAAGCTCTTTCGTAGCTGATACTTAAAATTTTGTATTTAAGATAAAGCCATAAAAAGTGTATACAAAACATTGTGTTTGTTCTGCAAAGTAGAGTCTGTCTCTAGTATCAGATTTTTCATTGATGGAATACTTTTCCATCACAGGAACCCCAAATCTGTGCTAGAAAAAAAGTTTCTAATATGAGATGTGTGCTGAGGATGGTGTTTGCACAAGGACCCACGCAAAAGGATATTGACTACTGCTGAATTTACAGGATTTTATTTTTTCTTGCTATTAACAATTCCCAATTTCTTTGCATCTACACAGCCATGGTTCACTCTTTGCTGCTAAAATACCTTGAGTATGTATATCAGTAAGCTAAAGAAGAGTTAACATACAAGAAATGTTCATATGAGCGAGAGATCCTTTAATAACATTGAACAAGCTTAATCAATTAAGCAGGCATGAAAGGGTACGGTAATGCTTATCTACAATTTGAAATGGATTTACTAACTTTAACCCAATACTCTCAAACTGTGTACGGTAACAGAAAGGGGATTCACAGATTTCTTATTCAGCAAGTCTTTTTATAAACCTGAACCTTTTAGGACTAAAATCTGCTATTAACTCATTTTTCAATTCACTAATTCTGAAGGAGTAATTTACATGCAAACACTTATTTTTAATGTGCTTTTTTATGAAATGCTTATCAAGGTCAAGCACTATAATTTGAAGAGTGAAATATGTTATTTCATTATAATACATTTGATTTCATACTGTTCAGAAGCATTATTTAATAAAATCTTCCTACAAATGTGCATTAGTTGCACTGAACTTTCAATTACTTTGTTGTTTTTTTTCTTGTTAAGACATAAATAACCTCTGGAAATTCCCTCTGGCCACTTCTATCCAGCGTGTATGAGACTGCTGTCATTCCTTAGTATACGCTGTGCACAGAAGCCAAAGCCCTTCAGCAACATCAGTTGCTCCTCCAGAAACAGGCACCTTGTGCTTTGCAGTCGTCTTTGCAACTGCAGAGCAAGTCACAGTGGTAAGGGCAAAGCTGCCAGGCAAAGCCGCTACGCTGCCGTGCTGCCACCAGTGCAACGCCTCACTGCTCCCTCCTGCCCTCCTGGCAAAGGTTTTCCAGCATGGGCACTTTTAAAAGACACACGAACAAACAGAATTAAAACCAAGAGTGCAATATCCTCACAGCTCCTTATCATGTAATTTCCTACCACTCATTTGTATCATGCATATGCTGGAAGCTTGTAGCTTAGGAGCTCTTCACTTGATAAAGGCATGCTTTAAAGCTAGGCAGAAGCCACGTTCACCCCCCAACTTCTGATCAGCACAAAAAAAAGTGCCCCTCCCCCCTCCAACTGCCTTCTCTTCCTGGGTGACAGAACCCTAACTCAACTCTTTGGGTCTATTTGACCCGAAGCAGAAGCCATCTAGAGAGAAAATAGCAACAAAGAATTACTGACAAATATTTTTTCCTCACACTTGAAGCAGTTTCACTTTTTTTCCCTAGTCCAAGCCCTACCCGTACCTCCAGCAGGAGACACAGCTATCCAAACATGCAACAAGGATTCCAGTTATAAGCAACCCCACACTCCCCTCCTCAGAAAGAAAATCTAAACCTCTGCCACCACGTTCTGCATTCTCTGACCCCAGCTGTAACTCTTGCTTTAGAAAGAAAGCAAGGAACCTGCACGGAGAAGCTTCCGAGCACGCAGCGTTACTGGGCTTCCCCAGCTCTGCCTGTAGCCCCTCGTGTGCCACCCACGTGCCCAAGGGACACCTCGTAGGTCAGGGGAGGTTTCTATCCCGGGTCAGCCTGCCGACAGGGGTCACAGAAAGAAAACTCGAAAGGAGAGGGGCTACAGGTGAAAAGCAATAGTAACAACAAACTTTGCATATCTAACACTAAACCCAGAAGGACCAAGTTAGTTTGGGTAGCCACTAAATAGCATTTGATTACATTTGCACCCAGCTCGTGCACACAGGGAAAAAGCTGATGTGTAAATTCTTAGCATGTTTGCATTAACAAAGCTTTTATGATTAGCTGAACTAGGCTAGAGCATGGTACTGTCTACAACAGAATTTTTTGTCCAGTGGTAGTCACCAGCACATGCTTAACCCAGAGCACAGGAACTGTGTGTAATTCACATTTCTCTTAATACTTTTTCCGGCTTTAGGTATTTTAGCTGAGGGTACTCTGCACTTGCTACAGGCACTGTGTATTTAGCAACCCTCAGTGGTTACCACTTCTGTTAAGTAATTTTGGAAGTAGGAGTTCACAACTTACTACCTACCCCTTTTTGCATGGAGACTCATCCCCTTTCGAGTTGCTCTGAGGCTGGTTGCTGCCAGCTTTGTGTCATGCTCCCTAGTTTTTCTATTAGAATAGAAAGATGACAGTTTTATCCTTTTGCAATGTCTTCAGGCCAGTCCTGCCTTATTTAGCTGTTCTTCATACAGAAGCCATTTTATAAATTTGATTAATCGTCTCCCATTTTCTCTGGACTTTTCCGGTTCTTACCTGTCTTTTTAAGACAAGCAGACAGTGCTCAGGACACAGACAAACCTTGGTTTCATACAGTGGGGGAAAAGATGTTCTCTATTCCTGTCTCGGGATCCTCAATATTTGGTTTAATTTTGAACATTGCCAAGCAATAGGATGTTTTTATTGAACTATCACAGTCTGAAGATCTCCTACCCGAGGATTCCACCACAGGCAACTTCTGGTTTGTTACACAGTGAAAAGAGAGGATTCATTTCGCTTCTCTGCAGTGACTTTATCTTCTCCAAGTACCGCCTTTCTGCCACAGTCATCTGTTGGCCTTACAGACTTTCTGGTGGGCTTCCTGTGCCTGATGTGCTTGGAAGTTTATTCTTATTCTAGATTCCTTTTGTTTGTATTTCCTCCAAATGTTTTCATTTTGATGCCAAAACAGCACAAAGTAACTGCTCAGAGATGAATTTTGTCTTTAAGCAGCAAAGGTATTTATTTTGTGCAATGTTGGGGAGCTAGCCGATTCACACCAGACAAACTAGCTCCAATGTTTTGTTTGGTTGGTTTTTGGCCTGCATTTTTGGGTTGACGTGAGGTAATAAAATGGTAGTGCTATGGGCTGGCATTCTTCTAGCCCTGAATTTCCTCTGGCCTGCATGCACCATGAAACCCTTACTCCTTTGCAATGTCACATTTAAGGCTTGAGTAAATTGTATCCCTGCATGCATTTATATTCTATAGCTAGGCACCTAGCAGAGAGGCTTACAGTTCTGGAGCACATGCACTTCTGTATGAAGGCTCCTTTTCTTCTTCATTTTCCTTTTTTTTTTATTTCTTTTTCTTTTTGGTGGAGGGTTCTTTAGTAGCAGATCTAGAAACAGATATATTTCTTTTTTATGCAGTGTGTATTTTCAGTGCGTCGTTCTAAATTCAGATGTTGTACTCCATGAATACTATTATCAACGAAAATCTTCCGCAAGCAGCTGCCTGCAGTTTCTGGTTTCTGCAGTCTCTTGTCCCCAGCTCCCTGCTCGCTCAGTGCAAGGATGGCAAATACAGGGAGTCCAGGGGAGATTAGGAGCTAATTAGGCTGGTCCCCAGCTCCTGTCCTGAGGCTGTAGCAGGGTTTTGCTGCTTCTTCCCAAGCTGCTACCCTGACTCACTGCCTAGCTTACCCCAGCTGTATGCCACATCTTGCTTCCCAGCTCTCTCCCACTTACCATGCACCCTCTCTTTTGTTCAAAAAAATATTGCAGTTAATGTCTTCCTGCACTGAATGCTTTACAAAAAGGAGTAGGTATTTTTTTTTTCAAGTTTAATGCATGTTTAATTGCCTACCATACTAAAATGTAGTCCTGCAAATGCACAGGAGAGATCCTGTCAGAGTAATGAGTAACAGTCCTCCGCTCAACAAATGATTGATCAGTCCCTACTTTCATTTATTTCCTGGCCTCCTCCTTAGTGGATTTTCAGCAATAAAAAAATCAGGTTTTTTTTTAAATAGTTACTAAATGCTGCATGCACAAATGTTCTTTAGCATCTTGCCACAACCCCCTGCTGCTGCTTGGAAAGCTGTGCTGTGCCTGTGGCAGAAACATTGCATGCAATACATTAATCATCAGGGAAGATGGTGCCAAAGTAAATAGGTAGTAGCTTTACTAGTATTTGTGTCTTTAAAAACTGGGGAACAACAACTGAACTTTAACAATCTCACTAAAATATAGTTTTCCTAAGAGAGTTTGTTATCCCAACATATGACAGCACATCGATTCAAAATGTACAGACTACCAGACAACACGCAAAGCTAAGGCTGCTGCTAGCTCACTACTGTCTCCACGTCCACTTAGGGTCGGTGCCGTGCAAAAGGGAGCGCTCACTGAGTGGCACATGGGTGTGCACCCAGGGGAAGCTCCAGTCTCAGGGCCAGACCCACGAGCAGAGGGAAGAAAGGCCAGGGCTTTGGCACAGTTACAAATTACATGAGACTGGACCCGACTACTGATTAAAGTTGTGTTTTCACTGCAGAAGACAGACACCTCCACATGGAAAGGTACCACCTAGAAGGGGCTCTTCTGTCCTGTTGCATGTAGGAAATGCAAGTCTTGCACATACTGCCGTCCTCTCATTGTTTCTGATATACTTTTTCAGCTTCTTAGTTTCTTGCTACTGCCTTATGCTCTATCACATCTGTCTTTCCTCACAGACATGAATGCTCTGGTTTTTTACATTTAATTTGTGATATATTTGGAAAATGTGGAAATGTCTACTGTGTTCATCTGCACCATCATATTTAATGTCATTGACTAAAGCAATAGTTTCCATTTCATAATCTAACATCTTAATTGGAAAAAAATTAATGGAATTGTTTGTCCATTTATCATTTCATGTTAGATTTAATGGCAAACTGCTACGGACCTAATACAAAAAAATTTACATGTAAATACAATAATCCATAGTTAATTAAGACTGGCTATATGGAACAGAAAAGTGTGGGTGCATGGGAGGGAGAATCATAAGGAAACTATAATTTCTTTTGAAAAAAACCCAACAATTTGTTTTTTGTATTTTGATCATTCAGATTCATGGCACAGAACAATCTCACATTTTTAATTTCCCCATATGCTTCCTTTTCATATGTTACGATTTCAGATGGACACATCTCTCATCTTAATACTAAAAATAAAAGGGAAACAAATTTGGAGCCATAAAAAAGTTTTCTTCTATCTGAGTTCATATAAAGGATAATAAAGAATCAGTGACACTCCATCACTAGAAAACCAGTGATGGGTGAACTATCACTTTTCAAAAAATTACTTGAATTATTTTTTGTTCAAGGACCTGAATTACAGTGTTAAGCAGGTACAGTTCAGAGATAATCCCAAACAAGCCACATGATGAATGCTGCTTTCACAATAGTAAGCACCGAGTTGTTGCCGTCAGTCTGACTGAAAAACTGCCTGAAAGTCTAGACACTCCCTGAAAAACTCTCAAGAGTTTTATGCTTGTTTCAGCTTCAGTATTTGAAAGTAATCTAATAATTCACTCCGCAGCAAAATTTAGAGTATAGATTTAATTAATTTAATTTCTTAAAGACAAAAAAAGATACATGCGGGGTTTTTTACACATCAGTATTGTTGTGAGGATGTTGCCTACAAAGCTACAGTATTTCAGTCACACAAAGCAGCGTGACAAAGAAAGGCAGAAAAGGTTTTTCAGTTCAGTATAAATAGAGAAGCAAGCCTGACATGACAATCTCAAAAATCTAGAAGCACAAGAGTTTTTAAACAGTCCCCATTTAAATATAAGGGTAAACTATCGGTTATGTGTACTACAGTTCTTATCTGGCTGTTGTTTTTCCAGCATGCCTTAAATTTCTTCCAGGGAACTGCTGCCCCAGGCCCATCTCCACTGTCTTTGCACTTATTCTGAATTATTTCTCTGATATATTGTGACAATGAGATCCACTGACTTGACTCCTGCTTATAAAAATCATACATGGAAGTGGTTCAGAGCTTCCCCGGGATCTCAGCTCCTCCTCTGCTGCCCTGACCCTTTTATGTATCTTGTTCATAACGTTCATTGCTGTGGATGAATCTCTGGGTTCTCCTTACCAGGTTGACTTGCCAGGTTGCCAGTTTTCATCACATGATTAATTCCACCTGGTAAGTCATTTAAACCCCTTTATTTTCTGTTAGTCATTAACTGTGTGCATCTCTTATGGCACAGAAAGTCTGATTTGAAACAGTGGGGTTTTTTCTTGGTTTTTGGGTTGTATGTCTGAACACCCTTGTGTGATTAGTATCACTGGAACCTGCGGTTCGTACATTTAAAAGCACAAGTGAAAACCAGACCCTATAAATCTCAGTTAGATGGTGAACATATAGGCATACATTGCCTTTACTCGCTCTTTGTATTGGTTCTGCACTTGGAAAAGGTGGATTATGCCATAATTCTTCATCCAGCATTCAGAAAACTAATCTGTATCCAGGACAGGGAGTAGTACCCCAGAAAGGCCATTAATTACTAGCAATTTTTCCTTCACACCAGGGTTGGAATCATCACTAGTAAATGGGCCACAAATTGAAAAATGAGGAGTTAAAGTACTAATAGCTTTGTTGATTTTGTGACTTAATGAAGCAGGAGACCTATGAAAGCATAGTCTAATTATGCTTGATTATAGTAATGAATAGTATAATATATTATACATGCAGGAGCACCAGTTCAGTTCCATGCAGATGGCCTGACTTCTGAGAACTTGAGTTTATCATGTTAATAACATGATGGAACTTACACGGGGCTGATGCTGCATGTTCCTTCCTCTCTGTAGGAGAAAAGGGGAACTCCTGGACATACTGACGTAATAGGAACTATGTTGCAGTGAACGTGGGACCTTCTCAAGGAAGAGGGTCAAAGGAGAGTGGATATGCCTGCTTCTGGAAACCCTGGAGACCTTGGGTAGAGAAACTTCACCACAACTTCCCCGCAGTCCCATAACCCTCTCTTTTCCTACAATGAGACAGAAGCAACAGGAACTGACTTTTCTAGGACTTTATTCCTAAGGGTTTACTTTCTCCCATGGAGATCTGTATGGAAGCATGCGATGCGGCCCAGGTAGTGCCTTCCGTACTGTTCTCCAATATAGATGTCAAGCCACACAGGCCTTCACTCACTGCTCATCCACACTATTGCACAGAGCCTACATTTAATAATAACACACAGAACCTGGTACAGTTATCTGGGTACTACCAGCAAAAGGAATAAATAATGAGGAATAAATAAGGCATCTGAGTTTTCAAAAATCTTTCACCCTAGCCAGTGTAAGGTTCCCGTAAGCTTTTGAGATTTCTGTCCTGAGTATGCTCATTATAGCTTTGAAGCTTCCTTTAACCAAATCAGCTAGGAAATGACCTGAGATCCTGCTCTTGGTCTTTTCCTGTGAATAAAATGTAGATCTAGTTTTAAGGCATTTGAACAAAATATTCAGAAACTTAGGTAAGCTAATTATTTCAAGGGAGGGAAAATAAAAAAAAGGTAGCTTTATTCCCTCAGTTCTTGGAAGAAAGAAGTCCAGTCTCTGGTTTGGAAATTATTTAGCTTCTTCCCACAAAATATATGTAATTTCAAAACTGGGTTTGCATGGTTAAAATAGAAGTTATTTTCCTTGTGCTACCTTCCTTGCCAAGTTTTATTTCTCATTGCTTAGTACTGATCATCAGCAGAAGTTTATGAGCATGTACAGCATTGTTGTTGATGATATTGGATATTACATCAACTTCTGGCTATAACAAACAGGGCTCAGAATAGTTTTTGTTCATTTTCTTACAAAACAAACTGTTCTCTCCTTTCCATTTCCTTCCTGATGATTCTCAGAATGTCAAATATAATTTCCATTTTCTGGCTGAAATGTAGTTTTCAGAGAAAGAAACAAGCAGTATGAAACAAAATTTCCCTCTATCACCCCCCTGCTCCCACTGTGCCCCCCCAACAGCATCCTGTTGTTAGTCTAATGAGAAAATACAGAACATTGATTGCACGTGGCACTTGGTACACAGTAACATCACTCTACCAGGAGAAATATCGTGATATGGCCATCACAACAAACAGAATATGAACTAAAACAGCCTGGGAACGAAACACTGCTCTGTTTTCTGTGTCCTGTATGGGCAGACAAAGGACTTGGCAGGCTCCCTTCAACTCTGAGAGGGCTCTGTGTGCAACTGTTGTGACACTCAGACGGAGCCTGCAGCAGCAGGGATTTTGTGAGACACTGTAGCATGAGTTTCTCACCTGAAATCCTAAGTATCCTGCCCAGTTTTGTGCCCTTCAGGACTGTTTGGAGGGTCAAGAGTCTGTTCTGCAGAGTTTGTCTTATCATCTGACCATATTAAATTCATTCCACATTCCTCATGTTTCTTTGCACAGAAACCCACAAAAGCCTAAGGCTGCAGCCTTCTTAACACTGAGAGCACAGAAACTTGCAGTTGTAATACTTGGGAAGCACAAAAGCCAGCTATTCTGCCTCTGAAATCTGTGTCAATATACTGCATAAACCGGGTTTTCCAAAATCACCATCCTCTTTAGCATTCAAGCACAGCAATAAACTTTTCAGTTGCAGTTTACTTACTTGGCTATTTGAAAAAAAAGATAAATTAATTCAGGCCATATTATCTGACCTAGCAGAATTGACAGCATAAGCCACTTCTCTAGAGTAACTACAACAGCACATTACAAAGATGTCAGAAAAATACCAACCTGATATGATCTCTCAAACCTACCAAAAAGCCTGACAAAACCATAACTGAAACCTCACATCTCAGTCCTCCTTTGGTTGAGAAACTGAAGCAACCCAAAGCTGTGGTGTAGCTGTGAAAGAAGATCCCAGCTGACAAAGTGTTCAAAAACATCTGATGCTCCAGCATCCTCTCCTGCCCATGAATTAGACAAATTATCATTGCCCATGACAAGTTCACATGAAATAGTGTCCTTTATCAGTTCTCTGCTCCTCTAATATGAATTGATTTTATTGTCAAATTATATATTCTTCACCCAAAATAATAAAACTTCCTACTTTGCAACCATGGCAAACTGCATTTACACTCTTTTCTTTATAGGGTCTTTTCTCTTATTAGATATAACACAAAATGGTAATACAAGTAAAAGCTGCGATATTTTAGTGACTTGCCTCGCTCTCCAAATTAGGGACTCCCGTTGAACTGTGTCAGTATATCCTTCCACTCACAGGATACATATATGGATATTTTGCATTATATGGATTTATTGGATATCCTGGTGCAAAATGCCTTAGCTGAGGAAGTTGCCTGGAGTCAAAAATCTTCAGTCTGGCCCCATTACAAATATTTCACACTAAATAGTAACTTTCCTTTTAAAATAAACTCTTACTCCTGTAAAGCCACAGTTCTCCTCATTAAAGTAGAGGTAGGTGCAATAACCAACACAAGGAAAACTACCCTCATAAAGCAGACTAGCCCATTATCTCACTTATTCAAGTGTATTACTCAGATTACTCTCTTCAGCCACCTACACCTCTGAAAAAAGACCACAGATAAATGTCTTATTTGCAGTTTATTGTACTTGTGTGTGCCCATGCCTCTACTGCAGCTCTCTGTGAGGCTTCCAGGTTGCAGGAGAGGTTGGCTACTTCTCTGGTTAGGTCAGTGGGCAGTGGAGCAGGGAGCTCATTCTGATAGGCCCTTAGATATTACAATAATAATCATGATTAATAATTTTGTATCAATTAGTGATTCATCATTTCCCCCATTGTCTAAAGCTGTAGCCTGGCATGAGATGAGACATTGCCGCCTGCCTCCATCCTGCCCTGCTCCCCAGTGAGAGGTCACCAGCTTTCCTCAGATGAGCAGCTGTGTGCTCTCTCCCCAGTGCTTTTCAGGCAAAGCAGCCAGCAGCAATTAGTGTAACAGTATAAATTAGTATAACAATATAAACAATTTAATAAGCCCTCTTGAATTAGACCTGTAGTTTTGTTTAAAATGGATTACTAGATAGTGTGCTGCCATGGGAGCCTGTGCCTCCAGCAGCAGGTAACAGAGGGGAGACCAACATCCTCAGCCAGCCAGCCTCTCGCTGAGCAAATTTCTGTCCACAGCCTCATGCCTCTTCTGCACTTCTGCTTCCTGGTGTTTTTCTCCTGCTTCTGTTCCCTGACATCCTGATACTGAGCCCAAGAACAGGAATGAATATTTTTGCAGGTATTTCTGCACACAACCACCTTGTCTCTGGTGCTCCACCTGTGGGCAAGGTAACAAGCTCCATCCTTCCCCTTCTGTAAGGAATAAATTTGGTTTGTTTGAAGTTTATATTTTTCACTGCCATCAGATCCATTAGCATTTTCTTAAAAAATGAGTTTCAAATACAAAATAACCCCTTCTTTGTTCATGGGAAAGGGCTCAACTTAAATGATTGTCATGTGTTGAAAGCAAAATGAGTTATTGTTCAGATCTGCACATCTCTTGAATAGCATAAAAAAGCAGTCATTAAAACCAGACCTGACTCTAAAAGTCCAAATTTAAATGCTGGAACACTTACATCCCAATAAAATTAGAAGCAGTCCTCATTAACTGAGCAAACTTCAAAAAAGAATAATTGTGTTAAAATAATAAGTCAACTGTTCAGATGTGACTGAAGGAATGAGTTTCCCTGAATGTTGTATGCACATGGTCCTGATTCAGTATTTCTTTTTCAAACCGCTTTCACTACAATTTAGTAATGCATTTTTCCCTCTCAAGGGCTAGATTGAAACCAGATAGCAATTGCACTTCTCTAAACAGAAAGTTTTTAAGAACAGTGTGTAAAGAACCATGGATACTTCTCAATTATAAAGGTGAGGCTTCTTAAGCAGAAATTAAAGGAATAGCAATCAAGACCAAAAAATGCCTATTCAGTCTGCCTTAAGACGTAAGCATATGGCTTATACGCAATACAGCAGCATCCTGATGGGGTCCCATGGGCCAATACCTGAACAGGCCTGTGTCTCCAAGACCATGCAGCATAGGGATGGACCAAGACCTAGCCTGGGAAACCACCTCCCAGGACAAGGGAGAGCATATGAACAGACAAAACTCAGACTTTGTGCCCTGGAAACTGCTGGTTTTCTGTCTCTAGTGCAAGTTCAACATCATCAGCTTAAACTGGCTCCGGTAGCCATGAGCAGCATAGCAAAGGCAAAGCTTATCAGCTAATTGAACTGAGTAGTTATATGTGCCTGTCTAGGCACACCTTACAGCACATAAACATTCTGTTGAGCTTTCTGCACACTGACTGAGAACCAGTCCGCTGCTGTTTTGCCTCAATTTCCATGTATGACTGCCCCATCTGTACACTCTCCTAAGGCCCTGGTGCTGGTATTTAATATTGTTCTTGGCTAGCTAACCTGCAAAATATTTCACTTTGAAGGCTAATGCTCTCTCCCACCTTTAGCACATCTCAGTGCAATGTTCTTTTCCCTTTGTTTCCTTGCACACAGTTGTGCTTTACAGCAACTGCAGGATTAATATTTACCTGTCCTTGATGCACCAGCTACCTTGCTAGAAATAAAACTTCTGATATTCTGCTCCTCAATATTTTATGCTGGTGATCCCACAAGATCTATAAACTATTTAGCTGTTACCTAATAGTGTTATACAGGCAAAACAGTTTTTCTACCATTTGCATTGATTCTTCTGCTAGCTCATTTGACTGTGCAAAGTAAAGGTTTAACAGCGTGTGGTTGAAATGATATATTAAAAAGTATTACCACAGCTACTTAGTTCTATAGATATCATGACATAAGGATATGCCTCCTCTGAGTTAAGAAATACAATCCACAGTAGAACAACAAAATTCTTTGTTTTAGAGCCTGTCAACAGAGAAAGGCTGCAATTTCAAAACTGAAATAAACAGAGGAAAATGAATCATAAAAAGCATTTCGGATTTCTGATTGCCTTTAGCCCAAAATGATCTTTTGAATTGAAAGGAAATGGTTATTGTACTACTGCTCAATTAAAACCAATTAAGCTTTTGCACATTACACTGAATATCAATATCATAAACCACTGAAAATCCCAATTACTCACTATGGTATTCCAGATGAGTTAATAAAGGATAAATAGTGCACAATGTGCGTGTGACTCATCCCAAAGATTCTCTTTGAAACACACATACAATAAAACCTATTGGAAGTGCAGCATTTTGTCATACTAATCGATCCCTTCCAACTGTGGGAAATCAGAGACTATCACTGGTTGACAGATAAACAGTTCTTAGAATATTACTGATCATCTGTGTTCCTTTGTTCTAGCATACCAAGTATAGCCAAAACTAAAACTAACTGAATCGGAATGCAAAATATTTTAAGTTTTGCACAGGCAAATGAAGGCTGATAAACATTACCAAGAAGGAGCCTGCCAGTACTCCAGCGTTAAAATGTGTTGATATAAGGTTGGAACAATAAATTGAAGCTATGTGAATGGAATATCTGAATATTTATCTGGCTGACTTGATGAAAAAAGAAAAAATGAGGTACATTACCAGATGTCTAAGTCCCATTTATTTTTATTACAATAGAATTAAATATAATACTATTAGTCATTCTGCTGCCCGTTTTCAGTTAACCAAATACAAATACCAGGATAAAGGCACTATTAGATTCCTTCATTTCTATATACTGAATAATAGACTAGAAAACTATAGTTAAATATTGTGAACATAATCCCTTCATCAAAAAAACCAAACGAACAGGGTACATGTAGCGAACCCATAATGACTAAGAAACTAGTAGCTCTACTCCATCCTGCAGGTTTTCCACAAGCAAGACTGCCACCTCATGCAGGGCTCTTTAGCTAGTGACCCTCCTTCCATTTTCTCCAGTTTGCCTCTCGTTCAGTAGAGCCTCCTCGTGCGTTTGGGGCTGAGAGGGAGATATCTAACATGTTTTAACAAAGCCTACTGCATTTATTCACCATAGAAGTGGAAGTGCTTTCAAAGTACAGCTATGGGTTCACTCTCTGGGGCTGTCGGAAGAAGCCCTCATTGAGAAATTATGAAAAGGTACCCAGTAGAGTGGGCACTGGCGATTCGCTGACAGCCAAAGTGCTGGCAGGCATTAAAAGAAAGCAACAGGGAGAAACACCTGAGTGAACAGGTTGAGGGATACTTTTAGGTGGCGGCTTCTAAAAGCATCAAGAAAGTAGCAGTTACTTTTCCAAGCCATCTCTTCTGCCTTTAACAATGTTCTACAGTGAGAAACAGAAAGTAGAGCAGAGGTCTTACCTTCTTAATGACAGGTAACATTTATTTTTCTGAGATGCTACAGCAGAAAAGGGTAAAGCTTGATGAGGAGCTCATGAAATGTCACCAACAGCAACACAAAGACCCTGCCTTCATTATTGCTTGCGCTGGGTTGCACCTCTGTTCAAACTGGAAACCTTGGCCCCATTCTGTATGCTGAGCCTTAAGCACTACTTGTAGTACCACAAAATGTTGTATCCAGGGAAATGTCGTATCAAACAGGTACAGCAGCTGTCCCACACAGCTGTTGACAGCAGATGTGGCTTTCCTGTTTCTTTGGCCACCTGCTCACTCTGTTCATGTTCCCCACCTGGCACCGTTCATCTGGTCCCTGCCAGACACGGACCTTTCCTGCCATCCCCTGGCTGCCGAGTGCTTGATTTTGACCTGTTGTGTCACCAGCCAACCTACAGCTTGCCCAGGATTGTACTTTACATTTTTGGAACTCCTTCCCCAAATGTATCATTATTGTTCAAAATCTCCTGGAGAAAAGTTTTAATTGGGTTACTTACTGAAGAAGCTTTCCGTCAGAAAAGTGGCAAACACAGTAGAATCTATGACTTTTGGAAACAGGGATTTTATTGCATGGAAGACATTTCACTGATGTTTTTGGTACTAGGGAAAGACAATGTGACAAAAAGCTTGTCTTTTTTTTTTTTTTTTTCCCCTAATTATATATAATACAGGATACTGTCTCTCCACAAAACCCTATTTTGCTTATACCTTCTATGACTACACTATGGCAACACTATTTCTGAGAAAGGTGACAGCTTTCTCGGAAGAAAGGGCTGGGATTACTTTGGAGATGCAGAACTTCTGCACTCTGAAGAAGATGTTGCTAAACATGGTAATTTACACACCTTCTTAAACTAATTTATTCTTAAAGAATAAATCTGTATTTTCAAGGCTCATTCACTAGAAACCACTGAATTTCAGAATCACAACAATATAAAACTGCACATAAAAAGCAGCTGTGAGTCACAAATGCCAAAGATAACTCCATAAAGATCTTTAAAACAATTTTTCCCCTTATTCATTTTTAGCAATTTTTTTCAGCTGACCCTATATATATGTATTTTACATGGTATTACATATGTCTAGCGAAAACCTATATGGTAGGCTAACAGAGCATGCATAGCAGGTCTTAACAGAAAAAACCTAAAACCCAGAATAAATCAGGCCAGTCTGATCTTTCACTCTTATTGTATGCTTGCTTTACATCCCCTGGCTATATGCCTTTATAACTCTGACTAGACATCGCATTTAAAATTCTGTGTGAACATCCCTGAATTCCAATGAATGATTAATAGCAAAAATGTTGCATATAGAAGACATTCATTATTCTTTTTATGAGGAATTTAAAAGCCAAACAAACATCCAGGAACTACAAAGCAGAAACATCAAGAGCATGTTTGTGACTAGTTCCTCTAATTCCTCTCAAGAGCTCTTTCTATGAGGTTTTCTGGAAAACAGGGAAGGGAGTAGTAGTACATCACAGGAAGATGTGCTAGATAAAAAGTTTAGGTCTTGCAAATACAGCAAATAGTGTGACGTGCAAATATAATTTCTTGGGTTTTTTACCTTGTTCTACAATGGCAGATGTACTTTCTCTCATAAGAATCTACCGCATTAAATATAATGCATGACAGTAACAGTAGTAGCTTTAAAAAAGGAGGATGCTGGAAGTGGCCAAGTGGAAAGCGAATCCTCTGTTGTATCTGCAAAGCAGGTACCACAGGCTCCACAGCTCTCAGCCACATCCCGTTCCTGCTGGACTTACAATGCATCACCTATTTGCTTTGGTTGACCCTCAGGTAAAACCAGTCAAAAGGACAATAAAGAGGACAAATCTCTCTATCAACAGCTTTTAAGGATGAACTAAAATAATATCCCAGCTTCTTACAGCGAGAAGACTCCCAGCCAGAAATCACATATCATTAAAGAATGGATACAGTTATCAAATATTTCATAGCAAAAGCAGCTTACGAAAAATTAAGACACAGGCAGGCTTTTCTAAATAATCTATTCTAATTCTAGAAGAACCAAGCATTTAAATCCTATTTAATTTTTTAAAAGTGTTTAGCACCTTAGGCCTTTACTCTCTTTAGGGTGTGGAATACCATTAAACTGGTATCCAAAACCTTTAGTAAATTAGAGAAACACTTCAAACTATATATAGGTTAAAAGTATTAAGCATCTCATCCTATACTCTATGTGCCAATCTGCTGCTGACAACTACAACATAAGCAAAAGAGAGTCTTGTCACATTAAAAATATTGGTCCCAAGTATCCTGGAACAGTATCTGCCTCTGTTACTTATGGAGAATGGATTGTCCCCCTGTGCAACAGATAGCTGTCTTGGTGAGACACACAATGTAGTTTTTTCACCTGTCAGCTCTTCCTAACTCCCATTCAGCTTGCTCCAGGTTCACCAATTTCCCCCTTAAATGTTCATCTCTGCCCAGCGAAGAGCAAACGTACCCGGGGCACCCTGTGCTGGGGCAGGGATGCAGAGGAGTGCCAGCAGCTGCTGCTGCACACCGGAGGGGCCACCTCTGCTTGCGGCTGGGCTGTGTAGTCTGGAAGGCACCCTGGTTTGGGTTGTTCAGACCTCTGTGGCATTAACTCAGACTGCTTTTGTGAGGAATTAATAGGAACGAATAAAGGATCTCCTCCCGCTTCAGCTTTTCTGGAGAACAAGTCAGTATCAAGTAGGTATATTTTCTTAGTTTCCAAGAGATTTTTTTACTGACTTTGTGTCAGATTAGCAATTAAAATATCATTGTTTCCACCATCAGGAAACTACATCATATTACCCCATACACTGCTTCTCCAGCATGTTACAATCTCTCGGAAGAACCTCTGATCAGTGGTTTATGGAAACAGATTAAGACCTCACTTGAACTCACTTTTAATATTCTGCACAGACATTGGATATCCTGATTAACCTTGGGAGAAAAAGGGTTTATAAATGGCCTAGCTGCCACTGGTCTAACATTAGAGTCACACAAAAACCAGAATGACAGGAAAAAGAGAATACAAAGTGCCTCTCCCCTCCTGCGGTGCTCATTGTGTCCTCAGTGAGCAGCACGTTCGTGTTCATCCCTGCCACGCACGACTGTTAAAAGGCACCGCATGCATTCGAGAGGAGAGATCAAACGGTAACTCTGTGCCGAGAGCTGAATGCAAACTGGAAAGGAGGTTGCTCCATGAGGTAGGTGACAAAGGTGTCACAGCGTCTGTAGTTAGCTAAGACTGAAAGATATAAATATGCCTTTTCAATAGCAGGTGCAAATCCCTGTTGACTCAGAAGCAGCAGGAAAACAAGACAAGGGAGGCTGCCAAAAATATCAACCAGAAGTCACAAGAGACACAAATTCCAGTCTCTTAAC
Source organism: Falco naumanni (assembly GCF_017639655.2). Classification (NCBI taxonomy): domain Eukaryota; kingdom Metazoa; phylum Chordata; class Aves; order Falconiformes; family Falconidae; genus Falco; species Falco naumanni. The sequence goes on along the minus strand of NC_054066.1, from coordinate 12,049,480 downwards.
AGCTACATCTCATTTATCTAATTTGTATTACTTTAGGCAATATGAAGTAATGCTTATATTTTACTGAATAACTTTTACAGTACTTTCAAATTCGAGATAGTTAAGTGAACTTCAACCCCTGTATGAAGGATGACTTTTTACCTTGGTGGTAAAAAAAATAGAGAAAATGTTAACCAACTTGGACTGCACTATTTTCCTTGCATCATATGCAAGTGTTAACAGAATGCATTAAAACTTTTGTCTTTCTTATACCTATGTGCTATGTCCTCGTTTTTCCTTTCCACAAGAGTATTTTTTATTCAGATCCCAAGAAAAACACTGAATCTACCTCAAAGCAAGAAAACAGTATTTCAGCACAAATAAGAAGAAACTGATGGTAAACAGTTTACTCCAGGAAAACACCATGTAATGACACTAGTGAAGATTACAGTTCTGCTGGAATAAGAAGACGAGGAAATTATTAAGTAAACTAAATCTATACCTCTGGATATGAATCTACTCTGATTTCTGCCATATATCCTGCCTTTCAAAAAAAAAAAATAACGTCTGCTTCTGTATTTTAAGAAAAGCTACCATACTGAAAAGATACATACAGGACTTCCATGATTACACTTCCTCAGTTGATGTTGGGTTTGTATGTTAATGTGAAAAAAAAGGCTTTCAAACTGAAACTATCTCCATTTATAGAATAAAAAGATTGCCAGGTGAGCAAACCAACCTACATACATAGTATTTCCATATGCAGACACAGCTACAGCAACTGTTTTGTAACAGGATCATTTCATTTGAAAAGAAAGATGACTAACCCAGATGTTTTGCACTGGTGTCCTGCTAATATGGCAACGCTATCACCTGTAAAATGTTCTGAATTGCCTGCAATACAATTTGGTCAGCTGTTTCCAGTCTTTTGGCAAACCCTCTCGGTCCCAGGAGCCAGCTCCAGGGGAGTACATGCCTCAACACTTCAGCAACAGGATGTATGAGTACCCACACTTCCTAATGAATACCCAGTCATTGGCAGGCCCTCCTTGATTTAACGCTTCCACAGTGGGCTTGATCATACATAGTCCAGAAGACTACTTATTAAACACCATCTTATTTGCTTGCTTCTGCCTAAAGTGAAAAAGTAAGATTCTCAAGGCATACCTTTCCATGAGAAATTTTTCAAACCTGGATGTAACTTTGAGAAACATAGTAGTTTCTGTTGAATTGAGAACTCTTATCCTATAAATACAATGAAGTTGCAGAGCAATAGTGAAAACTAAGCCAGCTATTCAATTCCATGAATAGAGAGCTGGATTTCTCATCTGAGATATTCCCATTTAAAAGCACCACCTCATAATCTGATTAGGTACTTAGCAGGAACTCCACAGAGTCAGCCAGAGTCCCCAGAGCATTAACCTGTGCAGTGTTTTGGAAGTCAAGGTCTTTCTTCAAACACATCATGTGATGCAAAACCCAAGCACCCAGGAAAAGTCAGTCTACACGATTATATTACAAATGCGGGGGGCGGGGAGGGGGGAAGTTTTGTGTTTCAACAGCTTTTTGAGTCAGAAGTTAATTCACTTACCAGATTTCTGAGATATAGACCGACAAGCTGAACATTACAGGCATTCACACCCAGGGTTTATAGTCAACATAAAATACTAGAAAAACATCTTAAACTTTGCATCTCTATTTCCTTAGGAGTTTTTAACTATTAAAATACATAGTTCAGCCTCAGTGCAAGCCACAGATGATGGAAAATCTTGTTTTCCCTTGGGTTTGTACTGTTTCACTGCTTACATATGCACAAAGTGTCATTCACAGCACACGTGATAAACTATGTTATCAGGATTAGCACTAAAACAACTAAACTGGTCTTTCCGCACTCTTGGAGAACCTCATGCAGAATCATTTCAATAAAGTTATTCCAATTTAGAACACCCGGGAGAGCTCCTCTAATAGACAAAGCACAAGCATTAGTCAGGACTAGAGTCACTGAAACCTTTTCTATTTACTCTAAGCACTGAATAAATGGCATGTCTGATCTGTGCAAACAGCAAATTGGAGGGTAAGCAGGAGACTAGGCACAGCTGTTTCCAGTTTGAATTATTAATAGTAGAAACCTTTCATTGTGTAATTGTTTTTTCTGCCCCATTTTGGGTTCCAGAAATAGTCTGACTGCTGACCTCTCTTTTCTAAATCGTATAATAATAATAAAATAAAAAAATGATGTTCTATAGCTGTTGTTCTTGCAGACTTCTCAAGGCTGGACTGAGCCTCATATTAGCATGTGGTGGGTTTTTTTTACCAGAATATAGTAAACTAAGAGGTTATAGTAAACTAAATCAAGTGTAATTTAATCAGTTGCATTGTAAAGTGGGATATTAGGAACATCGCATAACTGGAAATCACAAAACCATAGCACAATACAGGACGGCAGTCTCATGGGTTGACCCACTGCTCAAATTGGGGCCAATATAAAGCAGGTTGCAGCAACTGACAGTGTCTCTTGAGCAACTTCTTTTAATTAATTTAAAAGAAGTTAATTAAAAAATGGGGGGGGGGGGGTGCACACAGAACATTATAGTAAATAATTATAGTAGGCAACAGAGGATGTTTTTTCAGTGGATATCACTCTTAAATACTACTTTATCAACATGAAAAAAAACCCAAAATACTAATAGCTAGTAAAATGAAGTTAAAGCTTTAAGAAAAAAAACAAAAAACAAAACACTATTAGGTCTCAGGTGGAGCTGGTGATACTGTGATATTAGCCCCTTTCACTTGAACCAAATATTGTCCTGTACTTCATATGAAGTATGTAAACTCGGGCAGATGCTTGCAGAACATGAACAGAAAAGACAAAAACATTTCTGAGCACAGCCACATTTGTACTGCCCTCACAGAAGGTCCCAAGAACCTCATCTGGGAATCTAAAGACAGAATTCAACCCTCAACTTTTTAAACTAATTCTCATTAACTTGCTTATGTTTGACCTCAGCATTTGAGAGGAATTTAATTTTGTTCCTAGTCTTCACAAAAACCTCAGGGAAATGTATCTTCTAGAAATGATTCTCAATTAAAGGAGAAGAACAAAACTGCATTAATGAAGTGCAAGAAAATTAAAAAAAATAATATTTCAAGAAGGAACTACAGTTTTCTATGCCATTATCCATTTGTTTGATGGCTTTATTCTTAGATCTGTATCCCTGGCACACAGCTTTCAGGAAAACTGCAAAGCTCCTTGTGACCTTGGCTACTCATACGGTGGTTTTGGTTACTCTGTGTCTGGCTAGAGCTGTCATAGGTGAAGAATGGAGAAACAGACCTTTGGAGCCCATGAGAAGTTACAGATATTAACAATAATGATAATTGCCTGAAAAATTTCGAAAATCTCAGATTTAGCTTCAATAAGAACCCAGCATGGAAATAATGGTGCAAAAAGTACCCAGCTATCATCACTATCACATTTGGAATCTTCTTTGTTCATTATTCACCATTTACCTGTCTAATGCTATATTCGAGACCTCATTCCTATCCTCTGTAAATTACAAATTATTTTTGAAAGGGATGGTTTTTGGTAATTGCCTGCACAGTGATATTCAGGCCAAATAAATTGTTATTATATAAGATGCTGTTAAAATGGCACTATTACAAGTACTCTTACTTTTTGTGGACCTTAGGGCAGTAAGCAAAATTGCATCCTGCAAAAGCAAAATTGTTTACTACTGGATTTTCAAGCAAATGCACCAATCTAGTTTCTACCTTGGGGTACAACTATATGGAGAATTTGCCACGCTGATGGCTGCTGGTCCAAGTGAGATTATGAAGGGCAAAATTTATCACTGACTATTGAAAACATTACAGGCTCTTGCAAGTTCATCTGCCACACAACTAAGTCTGAGCAAAATTTGGCCAAAGTCACCTCACAAGTGTCGCACGCACTTTTTTTCTTGAATTAAAAATGAATCTAATTTTCAGAGGCACCTTATAAACTCCGTGTTAGCTAAGGTACAGAAAACCACAGGCAAGACATGTAAACAGCTCGGGAATGCAGGATGTGTCTTCCCATTCTCAGGCTTTCCTGTCATTAGCTGTCACACAGGATGCGTTGACACCAGTGCCAGTGGATCTGCTGTCATTCCAACAGGAAATCTTCTGGCTTTTAGGACAGCCCAACAGCCCTCCTCTACTATCTGTGACTTAAATGTTATCATTTATTTACAGCAATCATCAAAAATTTTGATCTGTTAGGTCTTTTAAACCCATCAAACCAAAGTCCAAAGCTCAGTTAAATTCAGGAAGTAACCTGTTTCTTTTTTTGAATGTAGATTCACACACACACACACACACACCTGCACCCACACGCTGTGACTCTGATTTCTACTCAGAAATTAAAGCCATCCCTTCAATAAATCCAAACAATCTGTTCTCAGAGACTATGCCTACTTGTAGTTTTAAACAGAAATTAAAGTTACTTCCTACTCAGCAACAAATACTTTATATTGTTTTACAATCCACTCTGGTAAACAAGACCTCTTCCAAGAAAGAGGAAGGAATTTTAGAATAAGGTATGGTGAATACCCCACTCTGCAAAAGGTTTAAAAGATTTAAGTTCCCATGTTCTTATATTTAGAAGAGTAAATGCAATGCACTCATATCCTTACAAAAGTAGGCAATATGATTGTCAAAAAAAAGCTATTGTTTCCTCATATCAACTATCAATCTTATTTCTTCTCCCTAACTTGCAACCTGGTGAAGTTTTGCCTTTGCCATTCTGCTCTGAACTGCCGTAAGGTGGAGCCCCAATAACATGGTCCCAAACTGCTTGATGATCCGAGTTCGATTCTGCCAGATCAGCAGATCTGAAGGCATTTTTGTCCATCAGGCAGAGGAAACCAAACTGGCCATGGGTGTATTTGAGAAGACCAGTCTATATTAACATAATTCCAGAAATGTCACATCTGAGCTGGGAGACAACTAGACACAGAATGACAAATAAAAAGGAATCAAACACAGATCTAAAATTAGCAGTGATTTCTGGGAAAAAAATCGTATTTGTTAAGAGAAAACTATTACAAGTGTTTGTCATACATACCAGAACAGCTGGACAAACTACCTTGGTGAAAGGCAAGTTAAACAATAACTGAGAAATAGAAACTAAGCTTGTACACTTATTGCAAACAAGCAATAGCTAAAAAAGCTACTTTTGGAAAATTGTTTTCAAACTTTTCACTCTTTATCTCCCTAAGGAAGAACAGCACAAAGGAAATACAAAGGAAACCTACCAGGAATCTCCACCTTTTTTAAGGCATGAAAAGTTGTGTAGATCAGGAATGGAAAAGGTTTCCCTTCTTATCTCCACCTCTGACCCTTCTTTTATATCTTCCATGTCACCAAAGCTTTCATCTCTCAATGGCCTTCATTAAAAATCCACTGAAAACAATAGAATTCCACTTAAAATCTGTGCCTATGTCTTGATTATCAGAATGTGACTTTCCAAGGGGCAGCTAAAACGATGCCAACAGTGAAAAAACATCTTACCAAATTTCATCGTGCCATGGATATTGGTTCTGTTCAGAGTGGGCTTAGGATCACAGACTAAGGCAGTAGCTAAGCATAGGAAATAGGCTTATGCCATAGGTTTTCTATTTGTTTTACATGTATGGGCACATTTCTTAGAAAAGCTTAACATTTCCACTGCATTTATACAGCATTTGCATGAATTACGTGTTTTCTGTTGGCATGGAGAGGGTACACATAGCCCTCTCTGTCCCAGTTCCATCCTCCCTCTGGAACCCTAAAATATCTTCTTCCTCCAAAGAGGACCACTCATTCTATGAAACCTGGATTTAGCCAAAGATATTACAATCTACTTCAATTTTTCCTACAAAACCAAGAATGATACAACTTTCATGGTTCTTTCACTTGGTAAGAAAGGAATGTGAGCTTGGTCTGATACAAAATTTGAGATTTTCCAGTATTTTATCAGGAGACATTTCTGTAGGGAAAAAAGATGATAAAGATTTTTTTTTTTTTTTTTTTTTTTTTTTTTTTTTTTTAGTAAAGAAGCAAATACGGTTTGCAAGTTTTGGGCATTGTAGACAGGAAAGAGGGAAAGGAACAAAGGAAAAGTGAGACTTGGCAAAATTAAGAGAACATAGGAACATGTGAAGAGAGGAGAGCTGAGCAATGGATTGGGATAAGGTGACGACATTTATCAGTAAAAGTAAGGTGACAGATTTCCAGATTGGATGAATGAATTGAGCTGATTCGTAAGAAAGCCTGATTTATATTTTTTTTTCCTATGCTTACACAGCTGCCACTGCAGCCATGGATTTGCAACTAGTGTATGATTCCTCTGAAGAATGCCTGCAACATCCATTTTCTGATTTGGGTTATATTGAACCCTACGGGGCCTGAGAAAGAAATATTAGGGACAAGTAAACACAGAGCAGCAGAGCAGCATGCCGCCTCTTAAACAACACTCACTACCAGCTGACATGCACTGGATTGTTTTCTTTGGATAAAACCTCCTAATGCCTAACAGATTCTTTGTTCCTACTGGAAACCCACTTGGATACCTGCAGACAAAGAGGCTGTGGTTCCAGCTCTGAGGAACGTACTTAGAAGCAGTCTATATGTTTTAAGACACCAAAATGTACAGCAGTGGTGCTGTCAAGCAGGTGCAAAGCTCTCTGCAGAGACGCTTCCTGCACTAACATTTAACTATCTTTAAATTTAACAAGGTTGTTATTTTTAGTTACAGTTTGTAGAATCCTGTGACATGTTTCTGCAGTAACTTAATCTTTCATTAGTCATGGAGTTGAAAGCATTCAATTAGCTGTTTTGACACTTTTGACTGTACTAAATCTTCAACTGTTTTCTAATGCTAATGCCTCTTATCTAACATTTTTTAGAAGAATTGCCCATAATGAAGGGGAGTGGGGCCATAATCAGTTATATGGACAGTCCACCAAATGAAAGGATAATGCCAGAGGAAAAGTCTCTATATAAAATGAATAGTTGCTCATTAATTCATGCTTAGAGTGCTCCAGAGTCTCAGTTCTGTGGACATCTTCTCTAACATGAAAAACACCCACCATAGCTAGCAGGGAGAACACCCTCAGAAATACACCTGAATATCTACAGCACATTATAACTTATGTTTTGAGCACAAATAGAAGACAAACAGCTCCCTCCCTTAGAGAGAACCACCATAGTACAGACAGCATTACCTCCTTCCATCCTGGCCAGACCCAGAAAAATCTAACAGACTTCTTTTAGTAGCAGCATGTATGAACTGGGCCAAAGAAGGTACAGAAAACCTTAAAAATATTCTTAAGGGACAATGTCGGAAGCTTTTTCTTGAGTACATGAGCCAGAGGCTTCAAATACCCCAAAGCTGGTGGAGCTAAGACAGCCTATGGTGAATACCTGAAACCATAGCCATGGAAGGACAGCGTTTGCCATCAGGCAAGAGGTGTCCACATCCAGGTAACTGTGGCTTTAAAGAGAGAGAAAACATCTACTCAACCAAAGCCCTTCATGCAGTTCAGCTGCTATTCTAGGATCAGAGGAGCTTCTCCAGAGCTTGGTTTAATCAATTTTAGTATAATTAAAACTTTCCATCACTGAGACTAGCTGGTAATATCTCTTGTCGAATGAGTCACAAAGATTAGCCTGGATTGTTTGCTGACCCAGGGAAACTGTGTTTGACTCTCTTCCCATACACGCACAGGGGGCATGTAGGTTGGGATGTATTATAAACCGTACTGACACAAACTTCATTGCACACACACAAAATAAGAATTTTTTAAGTGATAAGGTACAGGAACACAAGGGCTAATGTATTCACTGGGAGACAAACTGCCAGTGTCTTTAATAGGAAAATCCGCAAGAGAGGAACTATCTCTTTCTTGTTTGCGTTGGGATTCTAGTTCAGAGATAAAGATACCTGTTTTGGTATTTTCCTTAAAATTATCAATCTGCTTCTAAGTGGGAGTTTGGCTTTTGTGATAAAGGCTTCTTTTTCTTTCTTTTTTAAGTGATTTTTGGGCACCACTGGCACCTGTTAGCCAGGTGAAGGCAAACTTGGAAACTCCGGGTCAGGAAAGTTTTTCAAAAAGTCTGAAGTGTTGCCTTTGGTTGGGATTTTTAAAAACAGCTAAACGTATAAGATTTTAAAATGTGGATAAACAATTATGACTGTATTTTTATGTTCCATTTTGTTTGGCTTTTCCTTTTGATTATCCATATTTAATCAGATTCTTTGCATCAAAAGCTCTGCCAGCACAGCTTAAACTGAAGAGATTTTTGGTTGAAAAAATGAGACTGTTTGAACTTAAAAGATGAAACAAGTTCATTCTTCAAGAATCTAACCGTACTTCTCAGGCTGGTGTTCTGAAGTTAACAGGACTCAAGGCAGGAATCAGTATTTATTTGCAGGATACGCTTGTCTAGCCAGTGCTAATTTTTGAAGTAAGAGGCAGAGGCTTTCTTTTTGTGAGGACCACAGTGAAAAGGCATATTCTGAAGCAGCCCTCCACGTTATCACTGCAACTCAATAACAGCTTTAATGACGGTGAATATTTAAGTGTCAAAAATGTGCCCTATCAAGACATCAGAAATCTACTGAACTGAAAATACTCCATCATCATAAGATTTTCCCAACCATCAGCTAGCCAGAGCCATCTCTGCTGAGCCTTGAGTGTGTCCACAGCTGCAAGATTTTCAATATTCAACAGACAAATAGAACATTATTTTTATTAATAATTAGAAAAAGCCATACCACAATCCTGAAAAATATTAATAAATACAGAGGTAACTGCACCTTTTGAGGTCAAGTCACTTTTTGCTTAACTTCCTTCATCCTTTTGTACACTATTCAATATATTTCTAAAGTCCAGCTGTTTTTCTCACACAAACTGTCTTCTGTTTCTCTCTACCCATGAAAGTTTAGACCGCTTTTACCTAAGCAAGGGTCTGTTTGGTTTTGCTTATCAGCAGATACCTTTCTACCTTATCTGTCTTCTCACACCTTCTGTCCATTCAGCCATCATCGCTATGCTCCTCATTATCTGTGTTAGATTTTGGAGGCAAAAAACCCAATCAGTTTGTCCTTAGCACTGCCCAAACAGCTAGCCTAGCTAGTCACACTAATTTTCAAGGAGAATTTGAATTTTCTGTAGAGAGATGTAAGCTAAAACACAGCTGGTCAATTTTAACATACATCTTAGTTAATTTTCATACTAGTCATAAATGAATATGAATGTTATAGAAGCTTTATGGAAAAAAATCCTCGTTTTCAAATACATGCATTTTGGCAGCAATCAGCAATTGCTCTTTCTCTGTTGAATTTAGAAAACGATCTGGGTGATACTATTTTAAATCTAACAGTATGTTGAAGAAGATAACTTGTGCCTTGTTTGTTTGTTTAATTGTAAATATCGTGTATCATCAGCAAGGGGTCAGTCTTATTTTCTTCTTTAAGTTAAGCTCTTTCTCTCTAAAAGCATATATAATCTTCCATGAGAGAGAGACATCACCGGCTAAGGGAGGCTTGATTGCCAGATACACACAGAAATGTTCACATAACAGTCTGAGTCAAAGACTGTGGAAGTCATTGGGTATTTTCTACTCATCACATTTTGGATAAAGACCACACTGATCACAATTACACAGTTCATTTCAAAAAAGACTTTCCTGAGTAGCACCGTTAGCTGTAGTTGAATATACTAATGAAATATTAATGATGTCCTTTGAGAATATTTTACAACAGTGATGCAAAAAAGTATTTGATTTAAAATGAAACGCAAATATAAGGGCCACAAATTTAGCAACTGTGTTGAATTTTGCATAAGGAACCGCAAACAAAGTCTAGAGACTGAATAATACAGATAAATCAAAGAAATGACTAAGCCTGTTTTTGACAAGCGGCGAAGTTATGTTACATCTGAAGTGAGACTTGAAAAAAAAAAATCCTTTGTTCCAAGTCACATTTCCTTCCCAAGGCTCTCACGCTGCGTATTCTGTAATGGAAATATGTGTCCCTCATCGGAGTGGACGGATTTCAGAGAACCGGCATCTGTATACAGGCATTCATTTTCATGAATGCAAAGTGGAAAACTCCCCTATCTCTTGGAATAGGATATCAATTCACGGGAAATGTCCAAGGGATGAAGATGTACATATATATATGTATAGCTCTTAGTTCTTCTCCTAAGTGGAGTGGGCAAAAAAGGGCACAGTTTCCTTTACAGTAATTCCAGGTTCTTTATTATTAAACAACAAATGTGATTCAGAACACAGGGAGCTCAACCTGCTAGGGTTGCTATTTTAACCAGTTTCTTTGCTCCCAAAGGGAGATGCATGCTCTCATGTAATCCTCCCTGGGCTGTCACAGTAATAACAAATAGAAAGGAGATGACTGGAAAAAGCATGGCAAGTAGCGCTGTCATCTCCGGTCTGCGAAACATGCATGGCTGATAAGATGAAGGAACAGCGAGCACTTCTTCAGATATAGGATTTATAAAAACTTGTGACAACTCAGAGAAACCTCCAAGAAGGAGGAAGCATCCCCTTGGGTGCATTTGCATTTTCTAACAACTCCATAGAGCAAATGAGTAAGGTGAGGTGAAAGTGACCATCATCAGTCTGGTAAAACTGATTTCTGTTCCCCAAATTAGGTTCCTGTTAGATAAGTGATCAGGAAGGAAGGATTGCAGGAAAAGAAGTGAGAGGTGGGGGGCATGTCCCACGTTCAACACCAGGGACACAAACCACAGACTCAGAGAAGCCTCCAAGATGGGAGCAAGCATGAAATGAGAAAGATATCGGTATGTGCCCAGGAGTCCTTTTTCATCCAGTACGTCTCCTGCAACACATTATTGTTTTAATATTTTAATAAGGGTGGTTTTTTTTCCAAAACTGAAAGACTGTAGTGGCTGAAAGGTGAGGGTCACACTAGCTGACAATGAAAGGATTCTTCTGAGCTACGGGGAGGCAGGCTTGACAGAGTCTGTGCTTGAAGCACCTTATTCATTGCTGTCACTGTTTTATCAGTAAGATGTAGTAAAGTCTACAAACGCCTGTTTTCCAATGGAAGAACAACTAGCAAGTCGCCCCAGATACAGAGTGCCGATGATACGGCAAGGTAGGCTGTCACTGAAAGAAAAAAAGCAGCCTCTCTGAGAGGTATGCGGCAATCTCACACCTGAGCGAGCATGGAAATGAAATGTGGAGGCACGGGAAGTACAAATGGCTGTTTGCACAAACTCAAAGCCAAATTATATCATCAGCGGGAACGCATATTCAATCAAAAGCACGCTCGTGCAAGGCTCACCACAGGGTATTTGAAGTCTGAGATAGATACTCCAATACAAAGGGTCTGGCTGCAGTCCTGGCTGGAAAGCAGAGCTTTTCTGAGAAGTAGTGCCTAAACATATGGAGGTAGGGACCTGAGCCAGGACACCCCACCACATAACTGACTTCTGGTTATACAACTGATCATTATGGACTTTTAAGAATATGTTCTTAGATGATGCTGCATGAGCAAACCAGCCATAAGGATAATAAGTTAAAAACTGCACCATTCTGTTCATATAATTACATGCTTATATACATATATATATAAATTTGCATAGTTCTGTGCCTGCAATGGTAACAGAAGTATATGATTGCATGACCAATAGCATTTGAGTTACAAAAGATAGGTGCTTTGAGGCATAAAATTTGTTCTTGAAACAGTGATAGAATGCAAACCAGCTTTAATATCAGAGGTAGATTCTTCTCATAATTTTTCTCTTTGTGCATTTGTGCTACACTCTTCCATGTTAGGAAGCATGAGGTTCATTCAAGGGGTTGCCAAGGATTTTACAGTCTTTGGAGAAGAGAAGCAGATGGTCCCAGAAAGGCAAGCACCGCGAACATTGAAGTAGATTTGGGAAACAGACCTACAGCTGCCTGGGGACATACTTCAGAATTTTAAAAGGTTATTAACTGAACTACGACAAGCTGGGAAAATAACTCAAAACCAGATGCAATCACTAATTGCTCACTTGAACTTTGCCTATGAAGTTATTTCAGCAGGAAGAATATTTTTATGCTGACTGACTCTAAACAAAATTTCAAAAAGGACATAATTTTGCAAGATTAACAAGGCAATTAGAGCTGGTGCTGCTTGAAATTCCCTGTGAACGCTGTACATTTGAATTCATTAGGTGACAGTAACTGCACAGATTCATCATACATGGAACACCTTTGTCCTGGAATTGATACTGGCAAACTCAACTTCATTTTTATTGGTTCACACACAGTTAGGAGAAACCATAAATACAAAACCAGCTTTCAAATACTCCAAAGCAGCTGAATTTTAGTTCTCCCGTTGGGTAGGAGGAGTCCTCATGCATGCTAAAGTTATGCAGGTAGCATAAAAACTGTAAGCTACCACCACTGATAAAATACTGCACATTTTACCCAGGTATAGTAAAGCAATCTCTTGTCCGTATGTCCAAATCAAAATACAAAAATAAATCAAAGAAAAACAGTCATCACTGAGTTCTGACAGACAAACAAACCAAACCTTTAGTCTTTAAAAGATTTTAAGTATTTGCCATGGAAAAGTAACCAGACAAAACAGGCTGAAATGTCACGGATGTCAGCTGAGATTATGCAAGAGTGGCAAAAATATTAGTGTAATCAGCTGCAATGTAAAATTCAACCAAATGGATTTCAGATCTATTCTGCTGTGAGATTTAAAGACAAAAAATGATAAAAAGAAAAAAAGATGAAATGTGAAGCTAAGAACTTTGCATTTCCTACCACTGCAAGAACTCTCAGACTAAAATGTGTTAGTATGAGGCAACATCAGCACTTATGAGATATTACATATCCTTCCAAACATATGCATAGGAACATGCAGAATAAACATTTTGTAGGCTGCCAGCAGTATTAAAATACAAAGCAGACAAGTGCCTCATTGCTTAAGCAAAACTGTGTGCTGGTTGTAAAGAGGAGTATACACACTCACACCTTGCAGCCAACACACAGCTGCTCAGAAACACCAGCAGTAGAAGATTCTCTGAAAAGTGAATTTGTTGCCAAGTGGTTCAGAAGTATCCCATGACTAGAGACATGAAGAGTTAGCTTCGTGGGATGGAAAGAGAACCACATTTTTTTTATCCTGGATGAAGTCCTCATTTTGCGCAGCTGTTGCATTGAGGTAGGATTTCCTGAAGAGGAATATTAAGGAGGGTGAGTGTGTGTGTGTGTAAGCCCACATTTTAGCAGGAATGCCACCATATTCAGACTAGAAATGAACCACTCACTATCAACTTTCCACCTTTGTTCCAAGCAGCAGATTAATGCTCGAAGTTCCACAAATTCTCCTAGCAAGAGGCTATCAAGCCATATAAGTAACAATCTCTATTACCCAAACATGAATTGACAAACGTGTTCAAAAGTGATTTTGTAAATACATCTTAATAGCAGAAAAGACATCCATAGAAAAATAGGTTTTCTCTTATAAGAGATCTGGAAATAGAGACAAGAATGAACATTTATTCAAACTGAATAATTTAACTGGCTGCCTTAGCCACTATGCTGTGATTCCAGCGTGGAACATCAAGGTGGATTATCAAAGCATTTTTGATATATTAGGGAACCTACCACCTTCCTTTTAACATATGCAAAAATGCATGCATGGAAAAGCTCCAAGACCACACTGGACTTACTTATCTTTCCAAATATACTCTAAAATCTGCAAGTTAAGGCTACTACTTTCAACACATGGAGCTTTCTCCACTGTGAGCATTAAAATGTGTGCCATTCCCAGCAGTCTCCTCAGCCTGAGCTTAAATGCTTGTAGATACTGTAATTAGAGCATTTTCCTGGCTGTATCAATTCCTCTGCCCAGGACTCCCAGGTTTACTAAGAAACATTTAAAAAAACCCAAACAACCAACACTTCTTTTATTTGCTTTTCATAATGTCCATTTGTCTCTATGTGGAATTGAAGATTTATATTCATGTTGTCACATTACAACAATAATTTTCACTATATGGCCCAATCTTCTAATCATCCTGAGAGTCCTTTCCCCCTATTTTACACACTAGACTGTCTTATCTGAATTTCAAGCAGAAAAATTAATATTATGCTGTCTATTAAAGTCACCTTGATAGTTTCTGTGTTTGCAGTGAGGTATCTATATAAACAGTTGTACTTTAGTTTCTACTATGGGTTTACAAAATAATATTTTACAAGTTATTAAACCTTATTATTTCTGATCTTGTTACAGCTAGTTTTCTTGCTCTCCACCTGAATCACGTATACTGTTCCTTCAAGTACAAATACCAAATTATGTGTTCATGCATCTCATGAGCCATTTATGCATCCCAACGTGATCCAAGGATCTTTATAACACCTTTAACAGGAAAATCTACCAAAAGAAATGTTCCAGCATCTCTGCTTTTGATAAGCTAGCCAAGACTCTAGGCTGTTGCTGGCACAGATGTAATCCCTGACTGAGCACTTAAAGTACACTAAGCTTTGAGCAATTTTTCCCCCAGGGTCAGATGAGTCAACTGCTGCTTGGCCTGATAGGAGTTCAGCATTGGCAGCTTCATAAAGAACTGAGCAAACACACTCTTGAGCACAATTCATATTCCAAATGGAAATGTAAATACAGCAGGAAACCCCAACAGGCTTTTTGTCCTTAGTGAAATCATTTTATCTTTGATGAGATTATGTGCAAAGATTGAATGCCATATTTTCCAGACTCTTGGCTCACCCAAGGAATGTTTTTTTAGATGCATGTTTCCATTGCTCAAGGGTGACATGCCACTAGGGGTTCACCAAACCAAGATATTTTTTTATTAAACACTGAAAGGTAATGCATATTTATTATTTGCATTTATGTAAGCAAATGATAATTTAAATTTTTAGAACAAAAGACCTACATAGTATGCTGTGGCTCTGCCTCTGTTATTCTTCATCTTTGCTTATTTAAAAAGAAGAAAGGAAAAGAAACAACTGAAATCCTAGATGCTGCTGTGATACTGACTGGTCATGCTACAAATGAGAGCTTTCTGGAGTTTTGGAGCCAATGGGGCTCCTCGTTCTCCACCTCCCAGCCACGTCTCCCAAGTGTTGGGCTGGGCCATGCCCAGTGTCATCGGCTGCTAAAGTTATTCTTTGCTTTCCAGTCCATCAGATCAAAATATAGAGTCAAACTTCCAACATCAACATTTAGGTAAACACATGCAGTTTGGGGTTTTCTAACCCTACTCTTAGGCCATTTCTTTACATCCTTTCTAATGCATACTTAATACAGTGGTTTCAAACTTGATCACACCAGAATCCACATTAATAAGTATACCAAAGATATATACCAAAAAAGTAAATTCTTGTTGAAGAGATGGATGATTTATATTCAGAACTGTATACGTCATATGAACTAAATTCTACTTACTAGATTTTGTTTTAAAGCTCTCTTCAAAGCAAAACTATTTTTTACAGTAAAATCCATTTAGTTAGACAGATAAGGGGATAGGAAACTTGTGTCATTGAATCTATTCAAGGCTCACTGTGTTTCCTTTGAAACAATATATTTTCAAAAATGTGATGTTACTAGTAATGCCAAGATTTATGTATTATTTATGCTAAATCTATTCTCAGACTGAAGATTTGATACCAGTATTTTGCTCAGCTAACCACCTGCCAGTTTATTTTCCATCTGTACATTTTCTTTTTTACTGAAACGCTAAGCAATAGGTAACAGATATATCCACCTGACTGTAGTCCCTCCCCACACAACTTCCAGTGCCATTTTTCCTAATCTTCCTTTACATATGGATTATACAGGTACATGCGTCAGGAGCACAAGTCAGAACATGCACAACAATTTAGTAAAAATAATAACTTTGCTGAAAAAGTTGACAACGCCCATCCCTCCATTTCCCAGTCATCAGCAATGAGATGATAGCACCAGATTTATGTATTATCCCATTAAAAAGTCAGCATTGCCAACCATATTATGCAGCGATATTTTGTTTCACATTTAAATGTCACGTTTTAGTATCTATATAAACAAGCAGCTATTATGAATCTACCATAACAAAATAAAGTTCTGGGAAGTTTATTTACATGTAAATTTTGCAAAACATAAGAAAGCTAGTTTCAGTAATAGCCATGCACCTGTAATATCGCAGGAGCTGGGGCAATGGGGAGGACAAGTAAAGCTTATAGGTGCTCCCTAAGGAGACTTGGGGCAGAGGTGACAGCTGGTCTGGCCTCAGATTCTGCTTTTCTCTGGGAATAAGCTATACATGTTAGGACTACTATAGGTATAGTCAGCTCTGTCTTCTCTGCAGGTTCAGTCAGAGTCTCCCAGGGAGAAGCCACCAATAGACCCTGTTCTGTTCCTCCCAAGCCTCTTGGGCCAGCCGGGAGTAGCTGCTATAGGAGGCAGGACACTAGGGTAGGGGGAAATCTGGCCTGACCTTGTAATGCCTTCTCACGTCCTTATGGATGGAGTGCCAGAGCTGGTACACCCGTCCCAAGTGGCCTCCTGCACCCGCCCAGTGCTGGAGCCAGCTCACAGCTGGAAGGAGCCACGTCCCTGTGCCCAGGTACAGAGGATTTCTTGCAGCAAGACTGTGCTGGGGCAGCTGGTGTCAGCACACCACACCACAGTCTAACCACACACTGCCTCCCAGTGCTTCAGATGCTGAGCAGGCTAATTAGCTCAGGCTCAGCAGCACTATTAGTGCTCTTCACAGGTTGGTACCACTCTGCACATCAGTTTATAAACCTTCCTGACCCTTGTCTTTTTGTGCCTTACTAGGTGTCAGGGCTCCAACCAAGCCTTGGCTAAATACAAGCTAATAGGCCCATCTGGAGCATGAGAATGTTTGTACTTAGCCCCATCAGCACGGTGAAGGTATCTCAGCATACATGAATCCATCAGCAGGGCTGGTTAGCCATACTCTGCACATAACAACATGGCTGTGCTGCTTCTAGAGCTCTGGCAGCTGCACTGATGTATTCAGTGTGCTGTATCTCAGGCATGAAAAATCTGTTATCCATCTTATTAAAGAATGGCCTTGTAAATTCTGCTGTTCTTTCAGCTTGCAAAAAGACAGTTTTACTGCATCGTTCCACACTGCCCCCATTCAACACACACTAAACCACTTCTGATGGTGTAAAACGTAGTGAATGTGCCTGGTAACTGTTTAACAAACATCATGAGACAAAAAAAACCCAAAGCTATTAATAGTTTTCACAGTGACATTTAAATACATGCTTCAATGCAAGTGTCAGTATCAGGTTTATGTTAGATCTTTACAACCTCCTGCACAGGAAGACAGCAAGAAGAGACCCAGCAAAGCAGTAACAGAACACTGCCTTCAGCACAAACCCTATTTCAGTTTATAGAGAGGTAACAGCAAGACCAAAGCTTGACTGTGACTTAGTATGGACCCTCTGGGCACTGATCAACTGGGTAACTTCACCACTTCCCTGCTGCCTTCTTATGGTGGCCCTTGCACTGTGTCTCTCAGACTCTCTGAACTCCTTCTTCCTCAAAGCACTGTTCACAGAGGCAGGCTAGCACTGAGCTGCTCTTTCCTTTTCACCCAGGATGTCACAGTCTCAAAGTTTGAATTGCAAAGCAATTCTGTTTGAGAAGTATTCTGTTCTGAGGCAAAAGATCTAAATGATTAAACAGAGTTTGCAAATATGTGGTTAATTTCTGGAGCCGAGTTATTTTACAAGACAACTGACGGTTGTTTGGCCTTTTTTACTTCAAGAGCAAAGCAAACCAAGTAGGAGATGCTGCATCTTCAAATTAACGTGGATGATTGACAACAGACTGTAGTACTTATTTAGTGATAATGTCAGAAGCAAGCTACCAACAGATAAATAATGATGCTCATGTAACAGACAGCCAGCTGAAATATGCCCTGCTCAATGTACTACAAAGATAGATTTTCTGTACTGTCCCATTCAATTATTCTTCTTTTGTTTCTATTTCCCAGCAGATAACTGGATTTTAAAAGAACACATCTCCAGTTTCCAGGGATTCATCTCTCTTGTTTTCCTTCTTATTTCCTATAGACACATATCCCCCAGTCCTACACAGAGTCAGCCAAAGCCTTCTAAACTTCTAAGATTCTCTTCAAGGCAAAATAAAAATAAAAAAGTTAAGGACTTGTTCCTGCTAGGTGTTGAGAGATGCTTCAAATGTGCTGAGGGCATCACTGTTGTCAGTGCTGAAGAATCTGCAGGAACACGGGGTGCCACAAAATCAGTCTCTTAATAAGAATAAAATATGATTTAACTGAAGAAAAGAAATTTTAGCATTATTTAAGCACATATTCAAAATGAGGGTAAGAAACTAGTGACTGTTTCCTTCCTAATATTAAGACCATTATTCAGAATGCATTCCTGCAGCAGCCTTCCTTCCATAACAGGAGGAGGTAATATCACACATTGTAGAACAGTATGTGTATTTCATTAAAAACTGCTGGATAAATCTATCTCCTCAAGACTCATAACACACATATAGCTTGCCAGTTTTCAGTGACATTTTATTGCTGCTTGTTCAGGACTTTTCTCCTTAACAGAAAGAAAGTGCTTGCAACAACTCAGAGAAAGATCCGAGTTGACGATGATGCCTTACTATCTCTTGAGCAGATGAGAGGTATTATTCATTTAACTACCTTCTGAAAGACTGAACTACCAATTATTTCTCATTTGAAGACAAAGTCTTTCTTTCAGCCCAGAAAGGCAGTACTCCTAAACATCTCTGGACAATTCTTCCCCAGCAAAGTGCTTCCCCATCAAATGAAGCAGCTGAGCACACTAGTTATTTATGGATCTGTGTCTTCCCCTCCCACATCGAGCAGGTTGTGATATTGTCTACATTGTGCTGTTCCTTAGAGTGAAGTGCCTACAAATGCCCAGGAAGCCATCCTGCCAATCGAGCCACAAACTGATGAGCACCAGTCCAGTACCACCAGCAGCACAGCACCTATGTGATAAAAAGCAGCACATCAGCAAGTGCTGTGGTATGTATAGCTATAGTACGGTGAGTCAGTTCAAGCTACTTTTGAAAAGCAGTCTTTACAGCTGCAGACTCTACAGATATGTAACAACCCAGTCAGTCTGTCTGGGTGTACCTGGCCGCAGGGCCTCTGATAATAATGGAAAACTGGATTATATTCTACACACAAGGTTTGTTACCTAGAGAAAGGAGTAGGACCTTCCATGAGTAGCCCGTGGAAGAATCAGAATGATTTTTACTTCGTTCTCTTCCTGAAGAGTTCATCAGATCTCTCTTTCCAGAAACAGCCAGGGAACTTCAGGCTGCTGAAGTAATTCCCAGGAGCTGCTCTGGACCTGCTCAAGTGCGAAGCAAGAAACCATAAACAGCAACCTGCCTCTTCAGTTTATCTCCGCAGGTTGCTCGCTCTTCTGTAACACTTGCATAAGAGCTCCAGTGCCTATTTTTACCAAAGGTTTATGCACCACGCTTTGATACACTGTCGAGACACAACATGTAACTTGTATCTTGTTGCCGCCTCTTTATACTAGTGCCCTTTGTAAATTTACAAAGTAGTACCACTGTTAAAGCAGCGCGTAAGTACGTGCTACATAAAATCTCAAATACGTCAGTAATTGCTATGTTACAGCCACAATGCTGCCTTGCTATAAAGCTTTAATAATGAGATAGGGCAGAAGAAAACAGCATGGCGGGTAGCTCACCTGATCTATTTTTCTCACATGAAATTACTCTTACACATTTTGACAAGTTCAAAGCCAACCCAGGACACAGCCATCTGGCCACAGGATGGCAATAAACGTGGCTTCTGTCACTGCTTGAAGAAGATGCCACCTTCAAGCTGGGAGTAAACACGTATAAGCCAAGGCACTCCAGGAGAATTCAGATATTTTCAAATCACCCTTATTCATCTCAACCATCACTCTTTTTAACTTTGGAAAGTGTCTTTTCAACAAAGCTGCTCTTCCCCTCTTTGCACTTTATTTTCTACAAACCTGCTCAACTCCCTGTCTAAGTGGCATTGTACTGACTAAAAAGGAAAAAATACCATGTTTTCCACAAGTGACTAAGGTCACATTTTCCCTTAAAGGGCAATTTATACAAAGGCTATGGCAGCACTCTTGTTATTGCCTAAAGGTATCTGTAATTCTGGTTACGCCTTTTGCTGGCATTGTGCAATTGCCATGATATAGATTGAAAGAATTAAATATAAAAATATGTTGCCATGTGTTTTTGTAGCCAAGACTGATTTTTAGTGAATTATCATGCTTTCATGACTCAGGACTGTGTAGAATGAGTACTGCTAACTAAGATTACTCAAAAAACTTATGGGTCATATCTTAATTCAGTTAATTATTACAATAATTATCTATTAAGTATCAGAAACCTACATTTTTTCCCATTTAAAATCTAAGTTTGTTTTATTAAAAAATATGATCTGCTTAATGGCTGTTCGGAGACATAGAAGGGTTAATAATGGGATAAATCTGAACCCAAAATGGTGTCTGGAAATTTGGTAGTCTGCACCAAAATCAAGTTTCAAGCTTAGATTGGCAGAAACTACATGGAAAAAATAATCCCCATGGCAGGGAGCAATGTACAAGCCTCTTCTGCAAGAGCAAGCAGAAACTCTTTGGTAAAAGTGGTTGTTTGTCCCCAGTGACAAGGAGCACAATTAGAAATGTTAATATGCTTGACACAGAAAATTATTGTCATTCTGTCAAACTACAAAAATTACTTCAAAGAGCTCCTGTTGCATTGACTTTTTTCCCCTGTGACATTAAGATAAAACCAGAAAGAACCCTAGTGTAGTCTCTCTATGAAGGACACTATCCTGCTAAAACTGGAAGGGATCCTCCAGGAGACAGATCAGAGGGAAAGCCTGCATACCTCTGGCCACAGCTCAAGTTGCTCCAGAGTGGCATTGTAAAAATTCTGTTTAGAAACCGGCCTGGACATGATGCCCTTTAATTCCAGATGTGGATAAAGCAAAGCACACAGAGCAATTCCATTCATCCACGATGTGGATGTCATTACAACTAACAGATTCAGGTATCTACCTAAACACCTCAGGTTACACTATTTATTTAGTCTTTAAGACATTCTTCAAGTGTTCCACAGCACTTCTGTCACTAACAAAGCATGGATGTATTAGAAAAAAAGGCTGGGTTTAGAACCACCGAATTTCGCTCTTTAAGCTTTTTCAGGGGAAATGTTCAAATGCCTTTCCTCAATCTTTAGTTTGTGAATGATGGGTAAATTGTACAATTAGTTTCATCCATAGTAAATGGCGTTATCATATGCTAATGCAGATAAGAACTGACACTGCTATATCCCAGAGGTACTTTGAGAATGAGCTAAATATAAAAGGTCTAATTGTCTAGTTACGTAAGTTGAAAAACTTAAGCTTTTGCCAGTGTTTTGAATGGAATTCAAGAATTCTCGTGAAGAGAAAGATTTGCTAGTTGTTGGCACACCACCACCTAGGGTTTCTACCAATTTCACATCTACTGCAGAGGAGCACGACTATGTAGACTCCTGGCATAAGCAATAAGATTGTGTGATTCTCGATAAATAGCTGATTTTCCAGTTTCACACCAATTCTCTTTTGCCCTGTGTGGCAGCTAACGTGTTATATTCATGCAGATCTGGTTTTTCCCCCTCTGTGTTTGCTCACGTACCACATGTGTTCAACCAATCTGTATGGCACCTAAAAGTACCAATTAGCCAGTATCACTGACACTCTAACATAGCATGCCTGTGGACCTTTCCTTGAGTTCTCACCTCTACCTTAGAACTAACAATACATAAATATCATCTCTTCAACCTTCATGGCTCAAGAAAAGCAAAGCATCCAGAGGGCAAATGTAGGTATAAAGGAAAGCCATTTATATCTGCAGTCTGTTGAACTCACATAGTAAGACTATGCCCCAGGCATTTTATCTGTCATTTTAATGTGTCAAGTGAACGGGTTATTGGCTTATTTCACAGAGCAACTGTCTCATTGTGAGGGGACATCTTGACTTTTATGTGACCTGGCTTTCTCCCTAAATAGCCAGACTGATTCAAATGCAAATATCTCCAGGGCAGCTTTCAACACAATCAGTGTGTAAAAGCCATCAATAAAAGGAACAAAAAATGATGAAAAATAATAAATGTCAAGCATGGAGCTATCCGTTAGTTTCTTCCCGACCTACTTCCATGAAATAGAAAGCAAACAGCAGGTGTCCTGCAAATTGGTCTTCTGGAGTGCTTAGAAAGCTTAACCTTCTCACACTTAGTCATCTACATCGCTCTGCTGCATGTTTACCTCACTGAGTAGTTCCAGCTTTCTGTGCATTTCACCTTGCTTTTTCCTTATGAAAAAGAGCATATCATTGACCTAGTCCTGCCCTATGATTCTCATTACTCCAGCTCTGTTTGTCACAAGAGGGAGGCAAGAAAACAAACAAGTTGTCAGGACCTTTCTTTAATCTTTTGCAACTTTTATGGAAATTCATGCAAAAGTTACAACAGGGTGCAGATACAATTTCCTGGACAAGTTCATACTAGAAAATCTTGAAAATGTATCTCTGGGGTGAGTAAAAGTCCAGGTGGGAGCTGAAATCCTTGGCTGGTACTTTGTATGGAGATTACCAGGGACACTGTGCATCCACATAGACAGTCCCCATCCCTTAAGGTGGTTTTCTTTGCACAGAGAAGCCCCGGAAGGTTTTCCCTATGCTTAAATGGAATTTCTTGTATTTTGATTTGGGCCCATCCCTTCTTCTGTCTCTGGATACTCCTGAGAAGAGTTTGGGTCCATCCTTTTTACAGCCTCCCACCAGACATTTATAAACACTGATAAAACAGTTACAAAGCTTCTATTCTGCAGGCTAAACAACCCCAGTTCTCTCAGTTCTTGTATAAGAGACGAACCAAGCCCTTAATCATCCTTATGGACCTTCACTGGACTTGCTTCAGTATGTCTGTATCTCTCTTGGACTGGGGAACCCAGAACTGGACCCAGAACACCAGATGTGTCTCAGCACCGCTGATTAGAGGGACATCACTCACCTCTTTTGACCTGCTGGCAATGGTCTTCCTAATGTAGCCCAGGAGGCTGTTAGTCACCATTGCCTCAAAGGCACACTACTGGCTCACAGCCAACTTGGTGTTCATCAAGACCCCCAAGAACTTTTCTGCCAAACCTCTTTCCAGGCAGTCAGCCACTAGTATGTACTGTACATAATAGAGCCAGGGAAATAGACACAGGAAAACTACATACAATCCGTCCCTTTTGAAGGTTGTTAATGAATTGGACAAGAAGGAAAAAAAAAGAAAACCCAAACAAAAAAACCCACACCAAACAAACAAACCCCAACCCCCCAAAACCCACAACCAACCAAAACCCAACCAACCAAACAAAAAAAACCAACAAAACTGTCACAGAGATAATCCAAGGATTATAGCAAATGTTTTACAAGTGGTAAACTAAAAATGATAATCAGAAAAAAAGAGGTAATCAAGTCACCACATCAACAAACAGAGCTCACTCAGGAAGAAAATATTAGGTGCAGAAGAGGACTACTCTAGCAGGCAGCATCATAGCAAAAAGCAGCGTTTGGAAGCCAAACAAAGCAAAATCAGCAATTAGACACAAAATTTAAGCTACTGAGATGAAGAAAAAGAAGATTCATCTCATCAGCTGACGGAGACACAGGCACTCTATGTTCTTGAAGATAAAAGGTACAACTACCTTGTCATAACTACTTTCTGCAGTTCATTCCATGTCCTGATCCTCTGTGATCATGTACATTTTATGTATATTAGTTTGTGCTTAGACCCTATTTTTGGGTTAGATGAACCAGTTTTCTTTTCAGTGCTGTAGTTCACCTGGGGATAGTTTTTTTCCCCCAAGGACTGTTCTGCATAGACAGTATATAGACATGCAAAAGATGCTCTGTCAGATTGAACATCCTTTGCTCTACCCAGTAGTTCATCAGCATCCCAGCGAGCTTTGCACCCTCAAATACTCCTCACACCCTCAAGCCATGCTCTAGTCTAGCCCATCTGAGTCCCAAGCCCTTCTGCACCGGTTCTGAGGGCATGAAGACAGGATGCTGAAAGGGCTTGTCTCTCTCCTGGCATGTCACCAAGCAGGCTTCATAACGCTACCTATCATGCCAGCCAACATACAGCATGAGCGCACCCTGAGTAGCACTAAGAGAAAAGATGCTGTGTATGTATAAAGCCCACCTAACACAAGGCAGAAAGACAGGAAAGTGAGGAGAGGAATAAGCACACAGCCTTGCGCTCTGCCAGCTGACACTACAAGAGAGCAGTTTTTGGCAGCTAACACCACATACTCAACTCCACTGGCTTCTGTCACAAGCACTCCAAGAAATTCAAGGGATAGTAAAAGTTTATTAACAAAACAAGTCGGGCTGTAAACTCCTGGGAGGCAGTCCTTTTAGGATACAAAGGGAAACAGACACTGAATTTTGCCCTAGGGAGTATGCCAGTAGAACAAGCATCCAGTGTAAATACATCTTAAATATATCTGCTGCACTGCGATCTCTCTCTAAAGGTTTTGTCATGGATCACTTTTTTCCTAACTTGGCTGACAAAACAGACAGGAGTGCCTTCAGCTTCTTACAAGGCAGTCTAAAAAAAATCTGCAAATAGTTTTGCACAGAAACGCAGGGCATCTAAAAGTATCCACAACGAAAAATCCGTATTTGCCTATTTTTATTGTACACCCACAAACCAAAGGCAGAAAATGATACTGTACAAAAAAGGAAGTTTAAAAGCTAGGGATCACAACATACAAGGATATAAAGTGGATAGTATTTTGCCAAAGTAGGATTTGTTGATTTTACTGAGGTCTGGGAGGGCATCACATATGCTATTTCTGACTGCAATTCACAAGCTACAGAGTTTTGATAATGAAAGTATAAAAAATTTAATAGAAGGTTGAGTTCAGCAGGACTTTTCCTTTCTGAGATTAATTGCTAAAATGCACTTCATGGCTTCATGGCTTTAAGAGCTCTAAACAGGCTTGTGAGCAAATGTGGATGGAAGTTCAAAACCTACATTTTCATTTTTAATTGCTTTGAGGCAAGCTATTCAAGAAGCAAAAGACCTAACCTCCCCTTAACACTAGATTTGTTCAACAGCTACTATAAAATTATCTCAAAAATTAACTTTGAAAATGTACTTTGCAGAAAAGGAACATTTTCCCAGGTACTGACCTAAAAATGCAAAAATTCCTTTTGAATTTTGTTGTTTTTAAAGAAAGGTCGAAAACCCTCCAATTCTGCTCTCATCTAACCTAATAAAAACAAGGAATAAACTTTGCCAGTTAATAACAGATGGGATTAACAACTACTTGGGGCTTCATCCTGTGCAAGATTTTTATAAAATATAAGCTACAATTTCCACGTTGATGTATCTTGTATAACAATGCAGACCATCTTGTGGAAAAGGTAAACAAGAGAAGAATGCAGACGCATTGCTCCAACATTGGCAGCAATAGCATGTTTCTCCTTAACTATGTTTCCTACACCATACACAGGATTTTCACACATAATCAGCATTCAGCTACCTCTGCCACCACTGAAGTTCAAGAAATCACATGCATGACCTAGGAGCACAGTAGCTGTAAGTCAGTAAGGCCATGCAATTGGAAGCCTAAAAGTAGTTCCTATAGCTGATTTAGTCATAAAAATAAAATCAGGCATATGTTCATAACTCTGGTTTTGCTTTACTGCAGGTAGGACTTGCTAAGCCTTGAGTAATTATGCAATAGATAAAGTAAGCTTTGCAAGGTGCATCTAAGAGGAAAGTGTTGCAAACTCATAGAATTCTCAATGAAACTTCCAATTATAAAGCAATGAATGAGAAATGCATGTAGATGTATATTTCCAAGCGCATTACAAATCTAAATGCGAAGATTAAGATCAAAGTTTATTTCCCTGGGAGAACATTTATTCAAGTAATCAAGAAATTTTTGCATAAAACCCATTAACTTTCTATAGCAAAACCAAAACACCCAAATATAACTTCCTAACCAAATTATCATCTTGGCTCTTGAACAGAGAAATAAGCATTATCACTTAAAAGGAATGACAGATTTATGGGTGAAAAATAATGTTCAGAAAGCTGTATGAAGCAGCATCATTTTTTAAGCAGTCATCTTTCTTGATCTGAACCAAATGAATATTTTAAGCTATCTTTCTTACAATACATTGATCAAACTTGCCCTCTGAACACAAGGGAAAAATATCTAAAAGTCAATATTCTTCTGGCAGTGTACCCCAAGGGCACATCCTCCAACATCACAGCCTGTCCTTGAGCTGTGGAAAAGTATGAATGACCCATGGTAGATGAATAGCATTATGCCTGGTGTAGTATTATTGAAGCTTTTTCTTTTTTTTTTTTTTCTCATAAAATAATGGCATTTCTGCAATACTGAATACTGCATTTCAAAATTCATTTCTTAATGTTAAAGCAGAGGGTTTTTTCATATGGCTGAACTGATGGGTTACAGCTCAGGATGGTGGGAGTTAGCATCAGTTCTTTGCTATTCAGTTAATAGCCCAGCAAAAAAAAAAGTGCAGCTGACAAAGTATATATGTGAAACCTAATGGTTTACTTCCAGTTCTGTCAATACAATGCAGGTGATGTTAAGAAGTGGTTCTCTAAAATGCCCATATAATTTTCAAGAAAAAAAAATACCCCACCAACTTTCAAGGAAACTCCCTTTCCTGCTTGAAAATCTGAATCTTTCCACTGTTTTTTCTCCCCTGCTGCCACATTAAAAGAGGTTTGCTCTCACTGGAAAAGGTGATGAGCATTTCTGATCTGCTACTTGCATTAACACACTTCTCCAAATACCCCTTCTATAGGCTACTTGTAGCCTTGACCATACCATACATCCTTGAACTCTTTGTAAAGCTGATTTTCCACAACGACTTATCTACTGACATACATGACTCAGTTACGCGGACACACACACAGAGGTATCAGAATGAATTGAACCATCTCTGAGGATGGGATAACTTCAGCACTGGTTCCACACTGCTTACTGGTACTCAGCAAGCCTTTCCTTGGTAACTCTGTGAGAAGCCTGTGGTCTGAGAGCAGAAGAACATGGATTCCATACTGCACAAGTTAAAAACACAAAGTTTGACAGCAACATTGTACTTCCCAATCATGCCCATTCTGCAAGCTGCTTTCCAATTAAAGCAATGGTGTATGTTCATTATTCAGACTGTAATGAGCAAAATAAGAATTCCTCTAGTAAGATTCCATTCTGCCTGCACCAGGGGAGAGGAAAAAAAAGAAAAAACAACTTCTGTATTGTAAGGAAATATCAAAGTAACTTAGACACTATCATACAGAAAAGCCTTGTGAGTTTTAGAGTAGGGAAGATCATTTGGTACTATTTACCTCCAAAATTTTCAATGACTTTAGGGAGATACTGAATACTTGTTTTCATTTCCACCTAAACTTCAAGGCACATGAAAAGTTAGCCTTTAAAAATAATAATAACAAAAAAAAAAAAAAAACACCCAACAAACACCCCTACACACACACCTTATTGGAAAAATATACACTAATGGAAATTTCTCAGCCCCTACAAAAGGTCATTTTCATGAGGGAGAAACGAATACATCAGCTGCTTCAGTTCTGTCTTCAAAGGCTATTTGGGAAGACTTTCATGTATGCCTGATTAGCAAAGGTGGAATACAACACCCAAGGCAGTAATAGGGATTTCTAGTTTGTTATTCCTTGAGAGGTTTTTTAAAATCACAGCAGAAATTCAAGTCACTGTTTCACTTCTAAACTGTTTCACAGACAGAGACTGAAAAAGTTCCAGACCATCAAACTGAAAAGAAATTAAGCATTATTGTAACATACTCTTATCAGTTTGGGATATTCACTTTCCAGAAATGTCCTAGGCACAAACAGGAAAACATAACTAGTTCCTTGTGCATGTAAGACTAAAAACTGCAGGGAGTGAGAGCTGGCAAAGTAGGATGCACAATGTAAGAAGTGCCCAAAGGCTGGCATTCTTTGAACTGCCCCACTGCACTCTGCTAACTCTCCCATAGCTCCAGCAGCATTCGGAACGGTTAGATATGGCTGTAGGAAATAAGGACTAGGAATAGGAGGAAGAAAAATAAAATCAGAGAACTTTCCTATCTTCCTGTTCAACCATGGTGGTTTTCTGGTTTTGTTTTGTTGTTGGGTTTTTTTCCAGGCAGCTTAGCAAATACATTTCTGGATAGAAGATTTCAAGTGCAAGTTAAGTCCTTCCATTAATTTCAGTTAGACTTGATAAGGACTGGTACTACAGCCTTTTTAATAGCACCGGAAAAAAAGATTCTGGAGCAGAATATGGCCAGCTTTCTTGATGAACATTAGAGCAGATGTGTTAGATGTGTTGTATTTCCCCTCAGGACATCTGTACACAGCAATTGTTATGCTCCTACTCTATTATTTTGTTGTATATAAAACTCACTAAGGGTTTTTCCCATCTGCCAAAATTGGACTTGCTGTTTGGCCTAGCACCCAACAAGATTATGATTTTCACATGCCTTAAATGACAATCTAATATGAAAACCTCTTGCCTATACACTAATGCCTGTAACATTAGTTTTTAGAGTAGTTGAATCCTGAATTACAGGGTTTACATACCTCAAAAGTGCTGAAAGAGTAGTGCAAAATTATTTCTGTAAACCAAGAGCTTGCTTTGGGCCCACTAGCAGAAGACTTCAGTAAACAGGAGTGAGCTCAGTGGGGGGCCAGCTGAGACATTCAGGGCTGCAGCATTTGCCCTGTGAGGAGAGGCTGAAGGAACCTGGATTAAATCTGGAGTAGAGAAGGCTTCCAGCAGGACCTACGAGCATCCTTCCACATAACCTTATCCAGAACACAGAGGCAAGCTTTTCACCATGGTGTATGATGTGAGGGTAAGATAACAGACATAATTCAAAACAAAAGCATTTCAGACTTAATATAAGGAGAGGAGAAACCTTTCCACCTCAAGGACAAACAAGCTGTGGAACAGGTTGCCCAGGGAAGCTGTGTGGTCTCCATACTTGTTGGTTTTCATGACCAGACTAAATAAATCCCTGAGTAATCTGGTCTGCTCTCATAGCTGACTGAGCAGGAGGTTGGACAAGAAACCTCCTGAGGTCCCTTTCAGGTTGAATTACCCTGTGATAGCAAGTTCATATATGAAGATTGATAGTATTTTCCAAAAAAGAAAAAAGATCCAGCAGCTGCTTAGGTTGCAGTACCAATAACAAATGAAATTGTATGTCACGGGGTAGAACCAAAAAAACAAATTACAACCTTCTATAAAAAAATTAGAAAAAGGTTTAATTTAGATGCTAATTCCAGTAAACTAGCATGTTTATTTTCAAGAAGAGGGCTGTTCCCTCAGCTTATTAGTAGTATATTTGCATGAAAATGTGATCTATGCTTCTTCACTGCTCATCTGCTCTTCCTGCTGATGCCTCATTTGAAGCCACAGTTGGTTTCTGCAAATGACTGTTATGCTACAGAAAGGATGTTGAGTTCAAGCATGGAAGAGTTGCGGGAGGAGAGAAAATACTTAGGAAGAAGTATCTTGTTTCCCTGAACATCTGTCGATCCATAAAAACTTGAAAAGAAAAAGTAAATGCAAATACAACTAAGACAAAAATCCTGCACAGTCAAGTAAGAACCTTTCCATTATGCAAGAGAAGCTGGACCAACCAACTTCCAACCAAGACGCTGTGAGGCCAGAGTCTCTTCCAAAGAGAACTGAAGAATACACTTGCATCAAAAAAATAGTTGGTTCAAAAATGCAGGCATAAACCAAACAGTTGGAGAGATATGAATGTGATGGATGGACTATATAGATTAAGAACTGATTGGATGGTCATATGCAAAGAATTGCAATCAGTGGCTCAATATCCAAATGGAAACCAGTGATAAGTGGTGTCCCTCAAGGGTCTGTAATGAGGCCAATACTATTGAATATTTTCATTAATGGCATAGATAGTCAGATTGAGTGCAACCTCAGCAACATCAAGCTGAGTGGTGTAGTCGAGTTGCTTGAGGGAAGGGATGCCACTCAGAGGGACCCTGTCAGGGCCCATCCAAACCTCATGAAGTTCAGCAAGGCCACGTGTAAGGTCCTGCACAAGTACAAAAAAGTGAAAGATGAGAATTTCTTGAGCATTATGAAAAAGCGTGTTTTATGTTCCTCAGATGATATCTGCATTAACAGTCATAAATTTCTTAGAGAATCTAGTCTCTCAAATTTTCATCTTCACTGACATTTTTTCATAGACGCAAATTCCTCTGGAAATATTTTTTTAGTATTTTCTGATACAAAAAAGTTGGGAATTTACATAACTAATAAAAAATATTTGCAATGGAGATATCGCCACCAAGTTATCTTCCTTCTAGTAATAACATACAAATCCTTAAAGCTTTCAGAAATTTCTAACCTAGAAATAAAATTGGTATCACCTGTATGAAAAAGGCAATGTCTATTGTCTGTAAGAACTACACCTTCTGGTATTACAGCACATCCTTCTCACCAGTTTGCCAAGCAAGCTGACCTAGATTTTGAAACAAACAGGATCTAAAAATAGAGTATTTGCTGAAATGAACATTGCACATAGACCTCTGCAGTCAGCAATACTACAAATCTGGTAAGGACATTCTGCTGTAAAAACATGGCATTTATGTTATGTGCCAAAATTCAGCTCAATATATTTAGTGTAAGAACAAATATTCTCTTTATTTCAGTGTGGTAAAGTGAACAAGGCCCCAAAATACACTAAACATGTTGTGACATTTATATTAAAAATTTACCAGAATATATAAAGTGAAATCTTGGCTCCACTGAAATTCACATAAATGTTGCTATCAACATCAAAAGAGCAAAGTTTTCACCCAAAGAATTCATTCCTACGGGAAGATTCTGGCAGCTGGCCCTAAAAGCCAGAACCAGCCTCTGGGTCCTGTTTTTTGTTTTTGTTTTTTGTTTTGTTTTTTTTTTTTTTTTAGAAGTGAGCTCTAATTCCTTCAGTCTCTTTTTTTCCTAACCTCTATGTTGAAAGCTTTTGAACCTAACTCATTTTTCCTTTGCTTCATCTTCAGTTCAGCCCTCGGGCATTTTTGTCACAGTAGAAGCTAGGACTGACCTCAGAACACTTAACACACGACTCAACAAAAGCTCCGTCAACCGGTCCTGCGCGATGGCGTGTTCTTGCCCCTCGTCAGAGGCAATGGCTCCATGCAGAGCCACGGTCCGCACAGGTGGTGTTCATGGAGGAGTCAGTGTCTTAACTCAGAGAAACTCACAGGACAGCTTATTCTTCCTGTCCCCTCAAAAGACTCACTTCCATTTGCAAACCATTCCCATTCCTTGGTCAGAAAAACCCTACTTACAGTAGCGCTTGACACCAGCAAAATGTAGAAGTTCACATCCCACATCACCTCTTGAAATAGTGGACAACTGCAACCCAGAGCTGAACCACAGAACTATGGTAGGTCTATTCCTTTTTCAAGCCAAAGGAACGTCTGCCTTTGGTGCCATTAGGCAGAATTTTTTATTTCTCATTCCATGGCCACTAAACTCATTATTCCGGTGCCATGGATGCATATTTAAAAAATAATGCTAACTGTAACAGAAGTTCAGTTTGCACAAATTAATATGGCTCCACTGAATTTACTGGAGGATCAACAACATCACCCAGCAGAAAATTTGTCCTGGCTGTTTTAGATGTTTGCTTTTCATTTACATTTAGTCAAATATTGATGTGATTATGGCTATATGTTCTTGGTCCCCCAGACTCAGAGAAATATCTGATGCACACTGGTGGTTTTAAATGAAAGTAACTATAGGTATAATGTAAACCACAGTAACTATAGGTATAATGAAGCCAATATCAGTCTTGCTGCTCATGTCTGAGCCCTGATGCCAGCCTGGCTTTTCTTTACTTTTTTCTTAAATACATTGTCTGCTCTATTGAGTGACCAAAAATGTCATGGCATAGCAACAATGTTTATGTCTTACCTGCTGTGTAAGACTTTACATTTTCCCCACATTAAGATAAGGCTTTCCCCTAGGAAGTTCAGCCAAGCCAACTGCATGGCCAGCTATAGCTAGGGCCAGGATCAGCAGCATTTAGCCCCGTGTCTGTTTCTAACAGATAGACAGGACTGCAATGCAATGCACTGAGCTAAAGCATGCAAGCAATTCAATCTATACCGGTTCTTTGGCCACCATGGAAATTTCACTGTAAGGTCTAATAGCTGAATTATGTCATATTAATCTAGCAATAATTTGAAACAAGAACTTGTATAACATCACTATTCAGGGAAAAGAATAGCCCCTACCTGTAGCCTGGGCAAACCAGCGCTGAATTCAAGTTATTTTGCACCAGCTGAAGGTCTGACCTAAGAGCTAAATTGCATTTTCAGATATTTCAGATTAAAACGTCACACAGGGTACAGTGAAAGACTTGCATAAAATATATATGTATGCATTATTCCACTCATATATTCACGCACAGACACAGGCACTCTAAGCACAAACAGATGCCTGTAAACAAACTGATGTGCCATCGAACAGCCTGATGAATGAGTGAGAAAGGGTTCAGATGGGGCCCAAATAAACCTGCTCTCTTATGTAACTGTAGATTTTAGGAAGTTTTCCTCACAGGCACAGAAAAGCACAGGGGAAAATATAAGCACTGTCACAAGAGAAAAAAAAACAAACAAAAAAACAAATGACAAACCCAAACCCCAAACCAGAATTACTCCTTGTTTCACCGTCAGTCTCCCTAATGTGAGCTTACAGCCCTACCTCCCCAAGAGCACAGACATCCAGTTCTTTGCAACCTTCCTGATTTTCCCAGGTGGAGTTACAGACCGTGCTGTGCTCAGACCTGTGCAGAATACAATGCTGACAAGGATCATGCTCTCACCAACCCAGCTGCCTGGGAACCTTGTAAGCATTGCAGAGAGGATATTCAAGGGCCTAGCACCACATAAAGAGGAAGATAATCCAGTAAATTGCACCTGGAGAAGAGTGGGGACATCATTAACCCTCTGCCAGAATGAAAAAGCTGTAATGATGAAAAAAGTTGAGCCCTGACTTCTGGGTGATGAGATCCAATTGAGCAGGTTTGGGGATGACTTCTTCTTGAATGTTGAGACCTGGAAACTAGTGTGTCTTTTTTGAGATTTTCCGTATCTATTTCAAGTCTTGACTAGACCTCTTATGAAAAGACTAGTAGATGATAGCTAGAGATAACCAGCTGCTGAAGCCAACCCAGGAAACGTAGGGGGCACAGAAGGTTAGGAAAAGGGCAGCAGTGTAATGGGAGAAAAAGCAGATTCAGAAAATGGCCAAAATTCTGACAAATGTGAGGAATAAAGGCTGAACAGGGAGCCGAGATTTTTTCTTGCAGAGAAGCAGCGCCTCTTAGCTACTCTTTGTGTCCCAGAGAAAACAGTGACGTTTGCTAGCAGAGCCAGGAGCTGAGTCTATTCAATCAGTAGAAAGATTTCAACGAGTATCAGATTGGATGTTAACAGCAGGTAGAAACAAAGATATCTATGGTTTTAAACATAAACCAGTTTTTAAATTATATGTTCCCTGGGAGACAACCATTCCATGGTCTGTTTAGGGACATATTGCTTCAGCTGGTACAGGTTCAGAAAGCATTATCTTTTCTTTTTGCAAGTGTCTTCCTTGACAATCTATTATTTTAATGAATGCAATTAGGATGAGCTAAGATTGAGTATTTTTTAGGTTTCGTTTCAAAACAAGTTCTAAATAGGCCATGTGAATCACGGTGTCTGTCAAAAGTTCAAGTTAGCATGATTTAATCAAATGTGTCCAGTGGGGACAGTTTGCAGAAGTCACATACAAACACTTCACAGACTCAGTGCATCAATAATAGGCTTATTCAAAAACACACATCCTCTTTTTAGCACATTAAAAAAAAAAAGTCAAGAAAATAACATGAACTTTAAAATAATCAGATATTGCTTGTTACATAGTGTTATTGGCCACTTAATAAAAGCTCTAAATCCCCCCCATAAATCTGCACCGGCAAGCTGATGCTGACAAATGGCGAGAAGCAACAAACAGAGCAGCATTATAACAGACATTATCAGAGTTAACGTATAGTCATATATTTTAAAGAATCTGTTTTCTTTCAGTGTAAGATACATGCTATAGCTTTCTCATTAGGTATTTAAAAGATCTGAAAGATAAATGAAGATTCAATATATATAAAAAATATCATATTTCTACATATTTTTCCCTCATGGATAGTGACATTAATATTATGCAAACATCCTAATTTAGAAGAACCAATTATCTGAATGTTGCACAAATTAACCTTAAATTAAGTTACAGTATGATATATCAGCTGCAGTGCCTGTTAAGTTTCTATAGGGAAAATTCTTTAAACAGCATCAGTATGCAGTATGCTTTATAGTCATGTGCAAGTTTTTCTTACAATAATTAATTTGGCATTACAATTATACTCAATATATAGCTGCACTTGCCAATTCCTTACCTACTATCAAATTAGCCTCTTATCTAAAAACAAGCAAAGCTGCTGGTCTTGGCATTACAAGTAACCAGAAAATATTTTAAACTCACCCTGTTGATGGCAATAGCTGCCACACCATCTCATTTATCTCCTTCAATTAAATAAAGAAAAAATCCACCACCCCCCAAATAGAACCCCACCACCACTTTCAAGTAACCGACAAAAAGCCATAGGCTGAAGTTCACATTTAAACAGATTTTTTCACATCAGTTAGAGTTCAAATAGATGGAAGGCTGCCACATGACTGTAATTTTCTAGTAATGTCAAAGCATTTTTTCTCCTTCACCATGTGGATTTGCTGTAGGTATTCCAAAAATCAACCACTGATTTCAAAATAAATGTGATTAAATCCTTCAGGCTTGTTTCAGAGGCTGAATCCAAGTAGCACATTCTTTGTATCAGTTAATAAGACCAATTTGGGGAACACTAGTTTAAAAACTCTCAGTACAGACAGCATTTTTTTTATTATTATTAAGAAGCTCAGTGTCCTAGTCAGTGCTGGTGGGAGGGCAACTATTCTGAAGACTGCGTACACAATTTCTGCATTGCATTCCATATATTTCTTCATCGCACTTTAAAATTGTTTCCCTGCAAGTAGCTAGAGGAAATGTTATACACATACAAACAGGTGAAATTGTAATTCTCATCAGAGCTGCTAGGGAAAATGTATCTGTGAGGATTTTCTGACCTTGACATCAGCATGACTTGGCAACTGAGAACAGAGATATTTACCATTTTCTTTGCTAAAAAACTGTTGCGATTCAGAAATTCTGCAGAAGATCTGACATCTAATTATCATATTTAAACAATAAATGTAACGTCCATGTAATGAAGATATCCATTTTCTTCAACAGAGTAAAACCAGAATTGAAAATACATTAAAAACAAAGCAACGAACATATCCCACAGCTGAGTCTCAGCACAATCTGCAAACTTGTAAGTGCCCCTTGTATAGAACTGATTTTCTGGCAGTTCCATTTCGGCCTTCTGCAAAGACAACAGCTTACCAAAGTTTAGAAATCTGGAAGCAGGCACAAAGAAACATTTCTGTATCAGAAGAATATCAGTAACAGTGGTTTATGTAATGATGAGGCTCATCTAGAATTTTAATTAAAAAAAAAAAGTAGGGGGGAGTTTGCTGGCTATCCTTGCAGTAACCAAACCCAAATTCTTTGTATGATTTATATACTACTATCAGAAGAAATATTTCAAGGTAGCGCAATAAAATCTTCCCAGGGTCAAAGCAGGTACCAAAACCTACACAATCGGATATTAAACAGCAATTTTTTGCAACACTGACCTCCCCCAGCTCATACGTGAGCAGAGAGCAGTGGAGAGACATAGAAGAGACTGGCTGCACTGCTATGAATGCATGCACTGAAGTCCTGGGTAGCCTTGGCAGTGAATAAACATTGCCCAGTAAAAAAAAAAAAAAAAAAAAAAAAAAAAAAAGTAATACAACAGCTACCATTCTAAATCCATGCCTTTTTAAGCTTTCCAGTTAACTGAGTGAGCAGATTTGCATCTATTTTCCCTCCTCCCTTCCCTACATACACCTGTACCCACACGCTTCAGCAGATCCCTGGTTTTCTGCCCTATGAACTGCAGACAATGGGGACATTTGTGTTACTTCAGTTTTGCACTGGAGGGAGGAAGCAGGGATGTTGATTATGCAATAATGTTGATTCAGATGTAAAATGAAATTTTGCCTCATTGACTTCATTGGGCTACATGTTGCATAGTGAACAGGTTTCTTCATACCTGGAAACTCCAGGGCCAAAAGAAGTAGCCCTAGCTCAGCACATCATTGCTGCTAACAACCATGGGGTCTAAGGTCATGGACTTACATCTGGTCCAAAATCAGATGTTAGTAGTAGTGCAGATAGGGTTCAAGAAAGCTGCAAAGCAATATTATATGTGACAGTAATTAGCACTTAAAAGTTTCATCAAGAGGTTAACAGTGAAGTTTATTAAGTCCTCTTTCCATAGAAATTTGTATTTGTCATAACCCAAATCAGGACAATTTTAGCAATAAAATGAAATCTCAGGAGGTATGTTGGTTATTCTCCCCCCCTTAGATATGCAACGTGATTTACATAAGCAGTAAAAAGCATCCTTGACTGCTTGCAAGGCTGTTCCCAGAGTATCTGATCACCTTTGAAACAGTTTAGACTAATAGGAAAATTTATTCTTTTTCATATATATATATATATTTAATTTTTTATATATATATTTTTTTATATATATATAGCTGCCTTGGTCTTACAATTACTCTGGACTGTACTTAATCTTAAAAACCCCAAATATTTGCACTGAAGCCAACAACATTTGTCATATGTTTGTTACTAAATACAGCTGGCAATGACTGCAGTATTGGAAAGTAAAATGGAACAGTGCTTTCACCAGCGTTACACAACAATCCACATGTAACCCACAGATGCTTCCTTGAAGTTTTCTCCAATGGGAGAACTGTTGTGCATCAGTTTCTTTGAACAATCTAGGGAGAGTACAGATAATTTTCCAACCTTTGTGCTTCTTCTGCTAATTCACAGCATGACTTGAGACATGTTATTTAGCCTCACGAGATCTAGCTTGTTGGTAGGCAAGTCCTATGAGTCTTTTGTTCTCAAGACTAAAGGACCTCAAACTGCTCCTAAACTCAAAGACTAAGTAAGAAACACAAGAAAAAGAAATATTCAGTTTCACAAACTGAGCCTTTTTTGATGCCCTTCTGCATTACTCACCTGACATGATACGTTATTTTGTTAGAAGCTTTAAAATGTCATAACAGGCGGGACTACAGAAGAGAACTACCACCGCAGAAGCAACATGGAGCATTGTGCAGAACCTGGTGAAATCAGACTAACTCAATAGCTGCAATAATCAAACAAATGCACAGAGCTTCTGTAAAACTGTGTACAAGTATATTTGATTCCATTTTCGACAGTTCTGCTGCACATTTGCTCTAAGCCAAGAATGCTAGACAAATACAAAAGTCTGAAGCATGGATTCATAGAAATATTTTTTTCAGAAAATACTTGTCTTAAAATTGTTCCAGCTTCCTACAAGTTTTACATTTATTTAGTCCTTTGCACAAGCTATAGGTATTTAATTCCATTTTATTCAGGAAGAAAATCCTTACAGTCTCAGACACGCATTTCCAGAGAAACCTGGTATGATCAATGTTCTAATTGTTAGGATCTGAAATGAGCTCAGGCACATTATTTCTGAAAATAATCAGGTTTTTGCACACCTAAGTAATTATTTCATTTGTTTAGCGCCATTTGCATGCTACTCTGCCTTGCAGCATTATTGCATAATTTAGAACATTATGAATTTTGTTCTTAATTGTTTCCAACTCAATTGACAACATCTTCTGGAAGATTGACTGTTCCAGTGATACAAAAAATTATTTCCCCTCCATAGCTATCAGTGACTGCCAGGTCAACTGATAGACCGGGTCAAACAGGTAACTATCAGTCACCTATCTTGTTTGAATATTGAGAAAAACAAAAGTAAACTTGGAGGTTTGGGGGTATGGGGGTTTTGTTTGTCTGCTGCTTTGTGTGTTTTTTTTTTTTTAATACCAAAGACTGTCAATGAAGTTTATGTGTTATTTCTTTCAACAGCTGCACTTCCTGAAAATTTTAAAAAATATTTTTGAAACAGAATTAATTACAACAGCTAGTTATTTGGAAGAGTTAAATAGCAAAAGCTTGGGAACGTCTGGTTAGGCAACCCAAGAATTTATCTCCTTTCAAGTATATTTTACCTCTTATTTTT
Source organism: Falco naumanni (assembly GCF_017639655.2). Classification (NCBI taxonomy): domain Eukaryota; kingdom Metazoa; phylum Chordata; class Aves; order Falconiformes; family Falconidae; genus Falco; species Falco naumanni. The sequence goes on along the minus strand of NC_054066.1, from coordinate 12,011,032 downwards.
CCACTACATTAACATTTTACCATAGGCTTTTGTTCTACAAAGCACGTTGACAGACATTTGACAGGACTCTCTTTTGTCATCACAGACATAATTAACAGAAAAATAGAAGCAATTTTTGCTGGCAAGTTCCAGTTTCATATCAAAACCAGAACAAACACTGCGTTTCCAGAGCTATATCAACCATCATATATAAGCAAGGGAGGAGAACAGCATACATACCCTACGTTTTACACGAAGAAAAGTGCATCCTACCATGGAAAACTGAAAACAAGGATGGCTTCAAAGAACAGTACGTCCTTTGTCAGCACATCAACCAACATGAACAGCAACAACTTTATGCTAGACCTGGCAGCAGGGTGGAACCATGTGCTGTTTGTGATGAAAGCGTTGCAGCAGTTGCTGTTCAGGCACATTGTTAGGAACCCTTAGCTCCCAGTAAGGCCAACAAAGGCAACACTGCAGTGCAACTAGTAAGTGTTACACTCCAAAAAACACTCCTATAAAACACTTGTAGAGTTACTGAAGAATGACAGCACAACATTTTGATCTATTTTTCCTTATAGTTACTCTATGAGGCAGGAAAAGACTATTACACCTATTTTCAAGCAACTAGAAATAGAATGGGCAACTACGGGGGTGAGTAAGGGCCTGACTTGCAAAGATGTAGAAGTGTCTGCTAAGCCGTCTAAGCACTTCAGGTATCTTTCGACCATTTAAAACATAGTAGTTCTATACTTGAGGGTCTGGAGGGTGTTTTTTTTTTGTTTTTAATGTAAATGGTTCTGCATTTTTCTTTTATATGCCTGGAAGGGAAGATTTTTAAGCCTCTGTTGCTACGCTTTGTTTGACTGGATGATCTATTGTATCCATTTATTACTGAAGAAGTAACATCCTGCGAGTGTCCTGAACCCTTCTGATATCTGCCAGGTTGCAGGCAGAGGGTGGTTCTGCTGTTAAGATAGATGGGACATTCAGAGGCTCTGCATAACTGCCATTCGCTGTGAACACGGGAGTGCTGCACATGTCGTTGCACCTGTGGTTTAGCAGACAGGAGAAAGAAGATGCGAGGAGTAAGATGTGCAAATCTGCTTGCTTTCCTAGAAATTTTCAGACACAGGAAAGCATACAGAAGTAGCTGTTACTGTTGCACTGCTTGCTACAGATCAGCTCCACTGCAGCATTTAGGAAGCATTCCCTGACCATCAGCTCTGAAATCCGTCTCCATATCAAGGTTCGCTATTTAGAGTCAGCAGCAGAAAGGACATTTAGTCCTCTGTGCTCCCTTAGCTTTTCTTCAAGGCTTTGAGCCAAACTCCCCTCTAACCTAACTACCATGACATAGTGGAGATGAGGGGCATCTTTATATTTAGCAGGGGCGTGCAGATCGCACATCAGATGGGCCTGCTTTGCTATAGCACTGCAAAGCCTTAGCAATAAGCAGCTCCAGGGTTTGGCCTGGAGAACACAGCAAACACTAAAGACAGGCAGGAGGTTCAGGGTAGGTCTGTGAAGGAATATAGGTGTCACCTTGCTGAAGGTTACTGTCCAAGTGTTAGAGTGTCAGGCCATTCATGGGACACACTAGGAAAGCCAGTGGTTCCCGAGGGACATCCAGGAGGGCTGTAAAGGAAGCACCTCAGACTGGCGCAGCCAAACCACAGTATTCAGGATCTGCATTCAGCTGAAATGTGGTATCTAAGAGATTAGGATGCCTACTATCCACAACTGGCCTTTTACCTTCAGTGTGTAGCACCACCTAGACCATTCCATGGCATCCAAAGCCGCACGAACGGTGAGAAGCAGCTCTTGTAATGTTTGTGATTTTAAAAAAAGAGAAAGATGCGCTCCAAACCTTTCAATACAGGGACTTGCCACTCAAAACGTTTTTTATGGAAATAATGAAAATATCTGGAATTAAAATTTTATCTTATAAACTGCATGGCTTATCTGCATATCAGAACATATCTTTCTAGATCGGAGTGCTAGATTTGGCGATGGGTGCTGCACCATGGATTCCCATGGAGCTGCCCCATGAACGTATGGCAACCCATCCTGCATCTGCATGTAGCGCATGGAACAGACCTTCTCTGGGTATCAACATTAAAAAAATTAGTCTCCTAAATTTCAAAAAGAAAGTCCTTTCTGAAGGGAAAGAAAAAAGGAAAAAGGATTTGACAGAGAAGCATATCACTGTTCTGGCTAAATCTGTGCTACTCAGATAAGGGAGTTACACTTCTCTAACCACATGCATAAACAGAGTTGAGGATTTCCACAGCGTAAGACATGTCAATGCTAATAACTTGGCACAAGTGAGTATCTGTTATCAGAAAAAAACAGCCCATTTATTTACCCATAAGTTTCTGGTTTCAATATGCCTCATCCACATTACATGCAAGACAATATTGCACAAAATTATGTGAAAATGCCAGTGTATACAGAGGAGTATTAATAGCCTCAGTACACACAGTACCACAGAAGTCAAGGTAAAGTGTATCTCTGTCACTCAGGGATCCAATCCATTTCTATACTCATGGGAATTTTTAATGTCTTCGCCCCTCACCCCTCATATGCATTGAAAAAAAATCTGCAGTAAGAATACTGTTTATAAGCTCCTCCCAACAATCTATCTTAATGGATTTTAATCAAAAGGATCAAAAGGATTCCTCAGTTGCAACTTGTTACCCAGAGATTAACCGCTGAATTACCAGTCCGAGTAACACCCCAAACCAACAAGAAGCAGCACTCTGCTGTGTTTAAAGTGCTAACCTGAGAGCCAGCACTTCTAAATTCTACCCTGACACTGTCACTGCTTTAATGCTCTGTCAACTTTAAGCCACTAAATTTTATCACTCTACTGTATATATATTTGTTCAGCAGTCTCCAAGTCTGTAAATACCTTCCAGAAACACAATAAAAGTTTGGTTACCAAGTGCAACACACATTTCTCTCCTTGCTCTAATTTCAGCCTACGGTTATGAAACAGGAGTACTAATCCCTTCTTACCAGTTTCAGGGTTATGGAGGTTAATTTATTAATGCCCATGAGATTGTCTGAGAGGGCCAAACAGAAAGCCTGGATAAATGCAAACATACTAGATCAGCAGGAATACTTTAACTAAGCTACAGACCCAATACCTAACTCAATAAAGCTAAACAAAAAACTATTTAGCAGGAAACTGGTACAACAGCCAGAGAACATTCGATAGAGGTTTTAGCTTTAAAGAAAAAAATTGCATCAGTATTTGCCTGTGCATATCCAATGATAATTTTGTTAATAACTTTGCAGTCATTTTGCTGAATTCTTTGTTCAATTTTAAAGTCACTCCCTCCTAGCTAAGCCAATTTGAAACAACTGAGAACACCAACTTTAATTTTCAGTATTCAGCACAAATTGTATTGCAATTTACAAAACACTTTAAGGCTTTTGCTTAGAAGGGCCAACTCTGATTTTGAGGGTATTGGCAGGGTGTTCATAAATACAGAAAGGTTACTGTAGTATCTGGATAAAAGTATAAGAGAAAGAGAAGATTTAGGCTTCTCACTCTCATTGAAATTAATAATTGCTAGGTAGCTAATTATATCACAATACCTCAAACACATAGCAGAAGAACAGTCTTAAAATAATAATAGGAGTGTTCTCTAAACTGATGCTTTTTCACTAAACAGGCACACCACAAAAACATGGTAGGAAGAAGGCCGCATGTACAGAAACGATACAGTGGAATACTCATATTCTTCAAAAAAGAACTACCTTGAGGAGTATATGTGATAGATCACGTTGAAAATATGAAGCCATTGTTAGTTCATGTATTATATACAAAGTCAGCTGTGTTGTGGACAAAATCAATTCCCACCCTGCATTCGGTACTTTTTAAATCTACTGGCACTTGACTTTATTTAAATAGCAACAATACCCAAGCCTCAGCCTACTCTTCCACACACAGCTGAGTTTCAAGCACGCTACCTGATACATGGAGATGTATTTTAACTGATCTAGAACACCTCCAGGAACAACAGGGGACTCTCAGAAGTCCTTTCTACTGGTCTCAGCTCCCCGCTGAAGCCCTGCACAGATGTGCAGCGACCGCTCGGCCCCAGGAGAGCTCTGTGTCACGCAGGGGGAGGCTGAAGCATGGCACGGGGCCAGGAGGCTTGGGTTCAGCTCCACTCCAGACATGGTCCCCGGGGTAGTGGTGGGCACAGCCAGCCATGGCTTAGCTTTCAGTTCCCTGTGAGGTCTACAGGGGAGCTCCACTCTATGCTAGAGCCCCTTCTTGCTCGTATTTATGTTTGGAAAATATCCCTTCCGACTTTTCTTTAAAAAAATGTTTACAGAACTAATTAAGCAGAAACCACTACTGACCTTCTAATACTAATTATTTCTGACAGTGTTCTAGAATAATTAAAACAGGAAGAACAGAGCTATTAAAGGAAACAACTGTAGTATGCTAGAATGCTGTTCCTGCCATACTTGCCTCTCCTACCCCACAAGGACTTTCTCATCCAGGAATCCCTGTGCAGTGCAAGGTCACCACAGCAGTCTCTATTCCTGCCACCTTCTCAGTGCTCAGCCCAGGAGACAAATCGAGAACATCCCTTTGCTCTGCTGACCGCCTTACTGACTGCAAGGAAAAATAAGTTCGTTATGACTCGCACCAAGGGCTGATCTCGCAACATAGCCATCAAAGAATTAGATTTACTCTTTACTTCAGAAAACAAGTTATTCCAGAAACATCCCTGCCCTCACCAACAAAAGCATCCAGTCCAGAGTACAGCCACCTCAAGGAAACTAGTTCTAAACAGAGAAGTCGAACAAAGCAGTGAAACTTCATTTTTGTAATTATGTACAACAATTACACAGGAGCCAAAATTTCTTTATGTCAGTAGATGGAGTAAAAGCCAAAAGACTCACTTATTCATTACTACTTTCCAGTCATTTCATACTTTGTTGAACAGCTTGAAAGCCTTGGGAGAACAAACGACTGGCAATTTTGCTTTGAAAGGTTAAGCCCAAAGGGAATTGGCAGATGAGGCAAGGAGTTTACTCTCTGGAAAATATACATTCTGTGAACTGCAATAAGAGCTGTGGGAATAATTGATTTGTCAGCCCACTGAGAAGAGAAAAAAAGAGAAGGGAAAAGGATTCATTTTAGGTCATCAACGTCGCCTCTCTGGAAGAGTGTGTCAGAGCAGAAATGACCACTGTGAAGGACAACAGCTCCGTTCACAGGTGGTCACTCCCAGACCGGCAGTGCTACCCTCACAGAAACGTTCTGCATACGCTCACGTGCTAAGCTGGGTGCAGAGAGGTGGGTTGTTTCACTTTGCTGACAGGCATTTGTAACTGAATCGAAGCTGAATTTGTTTCATGCTTGGTTAGCAGCAGTTCCTCACACAGTGGCAACGCACTGCAACTGCAAGCCCCAAGTATTCAGTCACTCATTCTCCCTGTGCTTCCCCCATGCATCATCTGATGGAGAAGATGCTACATGATGCAGCCAGTCTGAAGACAGTGGTTACCTGTACAAAGCAAACTACTACATCACTCTCAGAAAATAATAATAATAATAATAAAGCCTTTGAAATGAAAATTCCAGATTTCACAGAAAAAGAAGAAAAGCAGAAGAAAATGACTTCTAAGTAGACCTTGAATTATCATGCTGCTCACAACATAAGCAATTTCTTTCAAATGTTTAAATGTTAAACACAACCACATGTTACAGAATACTTTTCTCAGCACATAGTATGAAGGAGGGGTCTCTGAGAATACTAACAAAACAAACACAAAGGTCTTGGCCCTCCTTTCACCACTTTTATTACCAATATAACATGTAAACAGCAGGCTATAATTTTATAGACACTCGTGCCAAATACTACTCATAATATAGACTACTAAAACATAGACTTTCTACGCCACTGAAATATAACAAAGGTCACAAAACACTGTGTTCTGAAGGGCATTGTAAATAGAAGCTCTGGCTATCCTTCAGCCTTCCATGGATATCTCTGTGGATCTTTTGACACTACTAGACACAGGAGATCTCCTGGCATAGATTGCATAGAGGTTTAACTGTGCTTTACAGAAGTGCTGAAGGAAAGAACCTGCAAATGAGATCATTCGTGTACTTTACAAGAAATAATAGCGTCCTGCTTAACCGCATTACTACAATCCCTAGTTTTGTGCTGTGTCAACAGCAATGGTATCAGCACTCACACCACACATTTTGAGGCAGAAAAATTGGTTAACCTTCCAAATTAGCTGACAGCTTCAGATGTAATAAAAAACAAAATCCAACCAAGCAAACTCCTCACAAAAACTAAACTATCACCGGCAGGCTCCTCATAAACCCAAATAAAAAGATTATGCAAAATACATTAGCATAACCTACAGGTAAACACTCTCTGTTTCTTTTGTCCTCCAAATGAACTAAAAGCTGATGGATTTTGTGAGGCTGGGGTGATTACTACCAGGGCCACTGGCCAAAGCAAAACTGTTCAAACTAGTCTTAAAGTAGGCAATTTATCCTCATCTCACAGAAGCCTGATGACCAAACCAGCCTGAACTTAGACATGGAAAATATACATCTATTGACTAAATGTATTTTTCTAATGGCTCCAGACAACAAGGCATAATGATTATTAAATCTCATGGTTGTAGTTTTATGGTCCTATTAAAAGAAAAGGTGTTCAAGTTGCAGAAATAATTCAAAATTCCATTCCTTTTTTTCTTTTCTAGTAAGAAAGAGTTGAGGGTTCACCCAAACTTATAACACAGCAGGCAGCTAATGAGTTATGAAATAACAAAATAAGACAAAATGGGAAATTCCTGACACAAATGTAGAGATTTGCCCAGAAAGTATTAATTTCATCACAGACTTTCCTGAATTCATTACTTTTCATTTCTTTTTCTTTATCTTGTGGAGGGAGAAGACATCAAATCTAGAAAAGATCCAGTAGACATTTCTAGTACAGACTCAGTGGCAGAAAATTCACTCCTTACAGTAACAGATGTGAAGGTACCTATTAATTGGCTATGAGATAAAAATGCAACAAAAAAGCTTCCCTTCATCAGGATCTCTATGCAAATAGCTACATTTCTATTTCTAATTTTAGAGTCTTAATTACATCAGGCCCGTGAAGTTCAACAGCGTTCTGAATCTTGTAGCCATTATATACCCAAAAGCAACTTATCAAATTGCCCAAGTATAGTTTTATAAGGTGTTACTACGGTATACTAAGGTATGCAAAGCACTGAGATACACTGTATCTGAACCCAGCCAGTGTCCGCTTTATCCCATTGTTCACACACGGACAGATGTTGTTCAGATCAAAAAAGGGAATGGCATCTAAAATTTTGCATGAACTCCTCCTGCAGTAGAAGGGTAATATGTTCACTGAGCAGTCTAGAAAGACCACATTGATCACAGTATTCGTTCCATATTGTCCTGGCAGGCTGCAGAGAATTTGATCCAAACAAGGATGAAGAGTCCTGATCCAGAGGGGCTAAGTTCCCTGCCCACAAATCAGTACAACAGATCTGGCAATTACTTTGGGTCTTGGGGTTTAATAGTATTTGTGCTGATGCCCCTGCACTTTGTGGGAAAGAACACATCTCCTCATCCAAGGGCCATTTCATTTTAGCACAGGGACTCTGGAGACCATCCACAGAGCTGCAGACCCGGTAAGTCTTCCACATAACAGGACATAATACCCCTCCTCATCAGGGTGCTGTGACCATCAAGTGAACCGCATTCCCACATAACAGCATAAAAAAAAAAAAAACAGTGACACTGTCTGAAGAGGCTAGACTAATAGTACTGCTGGGTATCAAAGATATGGGAAAGCCCTCCTAAGATGTGAATTAAAGGCATCAGTTTAAGTGTGAGAACTCAGGGCAGGAAAGTATCAAGAATGGTCCTAAAAGCGAATAGTTTGTATCCAATGCCATTCAAAATAGGGAAAGACAAGACGGAGAGAAAGAGTTACAGATATGAGGACATTTAGAACGTGAAGTCAAGAAGGTGCCTGTTACTGCTTTGTTGAAGTCATGGGCTGCTGCTAGTGGAGGATGAAGAAGAAAGGAGAAGACCATGGAAGGGTTAAGAGACAAAAGATTTGCCCCATCCTGGAAAGAATTTCATGCTCCTCAAGGTTTTATCATGCCAACGCAGGCTGGAGACAAAAGTCTAAAAAGTATTCTAACACAGTCCTGGTTGTTTTCCCAGACCTCAAGCTCTTACCAGACCTCTCAACAACATCCTTTTCTGGTGATATGACAGGTACAACGTTGCCTCACTCTTCAAATTGCTACTGCAAGAACTTCCTATTATAAATGCTCCGGCAATATTGACTATGCATCTGTCCCCTGGGTCTCTCACCTCTTATGACATCCAATATAATTGTCTTTACTCTTTTACAGTACTACAAGACCACCCTGCATCCACACCCGTTTACAACTGAAGGGCCAACTCTTCTCCCAGGATTCCATCCCTGTTCCCATCTTGCTTTCAAGTCCTTTTTCTCCCACAGCTGGGAGGAACTTTTTGTAAATACTAGCTACTACTCTAATACTAGGGTATGTATTTTTCCTTAAAACCTCCTTCACCAGAACACCTCTTTACTCTTCAATTATTAAGAATACTCTTAGCCACATCGACAAAAATTCTCTTCCACTCCCATGTCCACTTCCAATTTCTCAGCCAACTGGTAAAGCTTTCAACCAGTGTTTTGGTACTCAGCCTTCTCCAATAGCTTCCTCATCTGTGACTAGGCACGCTAAGCACTAAGACAGGACACTAACAGTCCTAGTCTAACAAACCTTTGGTTGACTAAAGCCACAGTCTGCTATTAGAGAATGCTGCGGAAACCCACTTGACGTGCAATGTGCATCCACAACAGTACTATCTGTGAAAGGTAAGAACAAAGTTCATTAACACGATGTGAAATATGCAGATTTATTCACAGAAATATATGGTCTCCTGCCACATTGAATCTAACCTATATAGCACTATAATTTCAGATGGGTGGCTGAATATACACCATACCTTCAAATGGCATTGATTTGTGAAAGTCCATAACCATATGGTAACTGTGAGCAAAATGCAGTGTGCTTTGAACTGCAAAGATCTTTTACTTTCTTCTACCTCACAATAGTCTTCCCTTAGCATGAAAGTGTGTAGAGAATTCAAGATGTTGTTTGTTCGTCTCCAAAGCTTCCTTGCCACTGACATAAAAAGAAATAAATCAATCAGACCTGCCTTAGACAGCCAACTCTTAAATACTGCAGTCATTGAAGTTGGAAATGAAATGTAGCTGGGTTCTGGTCTCCCCAAATCAACTGGCTAACTTTATCGAGTTTTAGCTCAAGCTCATGGTGACCAAAAAATTGAACACAACAGGTATCTTTCCATTTTGTTTCACAGAAAGACAACAATATTTAAAGATTAGGATGCAGACTCGCTAGAAATAATTAATATATTTCCTAGGGGAAAAGATGGCAACTGTTTGGAAAATTCAATGAAGCTGAAAATGGGTCAGTGATATCCTACATCTTCTAATCCAGTAAAGGAGTCTGAGGTCTTAAGTTTTGTCATCCAGCCCATAGTTTTCTTGCTGTTCAGAAAACACCCAGGTTCCTGAAGAGAGCATGACTAGAACATTTTAAAATCTGCATAAGATTGTTTTCCACTTCACTATTCATTTGCTCTCCTGATTTCTCCCACTTTTCCTCTTACAACAGCAGCTGCTCCCCAGTCTTCTGTTTGGGTTTCTTGCATCTCACTTTTTAAATCAATACACACTGCAGCTTGAAAGATAGGCTGAGATGCACTTTTCATTGGGCTGAACATATGCAAGAACTAATAACTCCCACAGTGTATGAAAATATAAAATTGCCATCATGATCAAATGATTTTATTTTACTTTATATATCTTCTTTTGCTTCTCCTTCTTGCTGTTAATCCATCAACTTTATTTCACTTTATTATTTTTATTAGAAGCAAAGATCTGTCTCATTTTTTTCCTGTTTGTGAACTTATGTATCATTAAATAGCACACATTTTTCCCGATTCTTTAGTTCTACTGTTTAAATGCCACTATAATTCTAAGCCTGCCACAGGATAGAAAGAATGTCCAAGAAAATTTATAAGAACTATGGCCTTACATGAGCACTGTCAAAAACCGTGGACTTTTTTTTTTTGCCTACATGGTTCTTTATCCAAACAGCTGTTCCTGGAAAAGTCCTTGAAACCCCACTTTTAAATATTACATTAGGGCTTCTAATGTATTTGAAGGGGCTTTGGTTTGCCCGTGAGATACATTTTCATTCTTCCTTCCTCCACTAGGGCATAATACAGGTGTAACTCATTCTTTACACTTGCCTTTTGACTGAGAGGGAACATTCTTCTGAAAAAACTTAATCTGATCAGTATTTACAGGGTGAGAGGAACAGCAAAGAGTTGTGTAACTCATAGCAAGAACACTGTTCCATAATTAAAGACCAAGTTTTCTCAACTACAGAAAAGACAGTAAAAGTTTTATCTGTGGTGCACCACAGGTCTAAACCAATTTCATACAGACATCTTAAGTTTGAAACTCATCAAATTTTGGTTCCCTCTCAAGTGTCGACCTGTTTTGCTGATGCTGTTTGGGTTTTTTGTTTTTGTGTTTGTTTTGTTTTTTTTTTTTTTACCAGAGCCTGTAAAGCCAAGTGTCATGTCTATACGGTGCCATATCCTCTCAGACACCATTAGTGTTTCAGCCTCCAGCACTCCTAAGGCTATATGATTTCCTCTGTAAACAACTATGGTTTCTGTAAGGAAGTTACTTGTTAGTAGAAAATATTGTTCCTTAGCAGTTGAAGGAGAATCACTGTTTACCAAGGAGATGGCTCAGCAAAGCTGAAGTTGTTTGACCCCATTATGGGAGACAAACATCAAAGAACAGAGGTTTTAAATGGACTTCACAATGTGGTAAGTAATTTGTGGCCGTTTGTTCCAGCTTTTATAGAAAATACTGTGCAACTTTTGTGATAAAGACTACTGTACAGCATTCAATCAGGTTTTCATACTGCTAATCTAACAGGGTAATTCGAAGTGAAGCAAATATGGCAATTTAGTTCCATATTCCTAATGTTATCCATGGAAGGTGGGAAAAAAAAAAAAAAAAAAGAATACCAAGAAATGTTTGCCTCCTTACAAGCACTCCTTTTATACACTAACAACTATTTGCTTACAAAGGCGAGGAAACATTGCTGATCTCCCACAGCACTGCATTTGTTCATACATTAGAAATTAAACAATAAATGTGTCTGAACTGTCATTTTGTTTACATAAACATAGGTACTTATAAGTGGAAAGCTCTTGCACCTTGACTTCAATTATAACAATCCCAAGCATATTTGTAGAACAAAATCAAGGGAGATACAACAATCAAATATTGTTGTTCCTACCCAGAAATCGGTAAACTTAAGAGGAAAGAAAAGTTCATATACGATTGCTACAGGAATTTTAACACGTCCCACTTTCTTTGCAACTGATATATTTCCATGACATTTTATTACAATTTTTTTAGTTTCTTTCTTTCTTTGTATTTCAAATTCTGCTCCAAAGTAGCTCAGATAAGATGGATGCCCCTGGCAGCAAGCTCCTGTAGCTTGGAAAAGTAGTAGAATACAGGAATTCTGGATCCATTTGTACCAATATTTTTGTGTTGTGAATTGTACACCCAAGTTAAGCCCTTAGATCCCGGTAGGCATTCTAAGGAACACACACTTGCAACACCTTGTTTCATCTGATGAGTCTTATTCTCTTCAGAAAAAAATCACCCTAAATCTGTGCCACGTGAAAGCTGGAACACACTGCAGGATTACCTCATAACAGGCAGCAATGAAACCCTGTCGGACATCCTAAAAAAAAGTTCTATATTTATCTAAGCCATAAAAGATGACAAAACACATGCCATGCTGGAATGGCACAGTGTCGCATGTGGGTTGGCAGGGACAAGATAAAAGTCAGAGCAACAAGGGTATCATGGTACGGCAGCATACTAAATCAGCATGTGATGCACACTGTACAATCTCTTGCTGTGATTCAGTAATGACTGTATAAATTCCTAATAAAAAGATAATAAAACAAGGAAACAATTTCAAAAGTGAAACTTACACTTTGAAAAGTACTGTGATATTACATGTTTTCCTAGCTGATCTCACCATACTTTTTATGTCCTTTACCTTAAAGTAAATGAGAAAAATCTTCCGGTTTCATCAACCTAGAAAATTACTCCAGCCACATTAAAAAGAAATCCTGTCCATTTAATTCAGCCAACTTTTTCACCTCTGTGACAAAGCTGAAAGCCACTATAGCTTTCACTCTCTTTTTGCATAGCTGAAGTAGAAACAAAATTTTGATCCAGATGAAACTTCAAATTCAGATCTGTGGTTCAGACCTATCCCCTATTACACTCTCACAAGTACTTACCATCATACAAAGAGGAAAACAGCAAGTATCCTAAATTGATGTCATTTCCTTCTTTAGTCTTTAAGAGTACTGAGGCAAAAAGATACCCATCCTGCAGCGCCTCGCGGTATACCAATCCCCCAGCTCAATATCCTAAACTTGCCACGGTCAGCACTAACCTCACATCCTCCTGTTGATAAGTTTCTGTGATTTCTATCTAGTAGATATTTTAACACTTCCAGTGAAATGAAGGAGAGTTAGAAATTAATTAAAAGGTGGTAAAACCAAATTCAAGACTATCAATTCATAAACTTTACCAATTTATCATTAGTCTGAATTAAGCTTTTAGATTTTTTACAGTATTATTTTACTCAATACACCTACTTCACTTTTGACACAGAACAGCGTATTAGCATGAAATTTCAAAAAAATATTGAATAGAAACACTATGATACAACAACAGCCTTATTAATTCATTCCAGAGGCCCTTAGAAAGCAAAAACCTATGGTTAGCTGGCCACTTGTCCCACACTGATATTCTACAAATTCATCTTGCTGTCTGAAAATAGCTTTGGAATAGCTAATTGAAAGCTTGTGAGCATCACCTGTCATCCCAGGCAGTCATTCTGCTAAAGAGAATAGTACCTCAGCCCTTCAGGAGTACGGAACAAAATCTTCTGAGAAGTAAAGTATCTTACAGTTTTAATTCACTTTAACAGGACAATAACCACAGTTGAAACATTTCCATATAAAAATATCCTTAGTAGCAAGGTCTTAACTCTATTTTGCCTCAGGTTCTGCCTGGTAAATGATGAAAGATGATGTGTACAAGAAGTTCAGTATTGGAATAGTTAACAACCACTTTTCTTTTTCTACTTTTATTTTGTGACATCCCATCTTATTTTAAGGATGCAAAAACATGACCGTTTGCCCAAAACATTACCCCCAAAAGATGTGGGGTATAATTAACTGAGTATAATTAAGCACAGTTCATAATTGGGTATAATTAACAAAATTAACTGAGCCCTTGGTCATTTAAAACTGGGTTTGTAAGCATACAGATCAAAACTAGAGTAGACCTGCAACATTCTATACAATCTAACCAGTGATGACTTACCTTACACCTAGGTTTCCCTTCTGCTCTGCCTTGGCTGCAGTGTCGCACACGTGGCTTGAAGGACACCTGCAACACCCATTTAACATGTTCAGTTAGCAGAACAGAGAACACAGTCCTAGAATGTTCAAATATTTTGTGGAATTATTAATTGATGATTACATTTTGCAGGGGTTCAAAGTTACATACATAAAATATGACATAAAATTCTGCTTTTGTCACCAGTGCCATACTGAATGACCCTTCGTACTCTCAGATGTGAGGACAGGCAATAATTTGCTAGAAGCAGCAGGAATGGGCAGCAAATAGCTCTCTCTGGGCATGAGCTGGGATGAAATGGGGCCACAGCACTGTTGCTCCAAGCCCATTCAACACTACTTGGCAGCACAACTGATTTTTCCCACCTCAAGGATACTGTGCAGAAGACGTTCTGATGGGGGGAGGTGTGAGGCCTGGGAAGATATCCAGTCCTCCAGGGAATAGATAAAACTTTTGGGACATAGGAGAGAGCAGCAGGGGTAGAAAGATCTCTTGCCTTCTTCCTGTCCCTTTCCCTTCCAAAGGCTGACCTCTCTACTGCTGTAAGTTTTGTCCCACTTTTGAGGGAATAGAACGTCCACTGCCACACATCCAAGACTCAGTTCCTGCAAAGAACTTATCCTCTTTCTTTCCCTTATCTTCTGTGCCTCTGCACCTGCCATTTCTCCTATGCCTGTGTCTTCCTAATTGTATGAACTGCAGAACAGATTAGGGTCTTGCAGCACCTACAGTGAAGTTCATTTCATGTACACTCTCTGCTCTTCTTGCCCTATTCAGTTAGATTTAAAGTGAAGCCTATTTAATACTGTCATCGCTTTCTTGTTCACATATCTGCAGATTAGCAGTACACTGGCAAACACTACACAGATTAAATTCCATAAGTACCTTCCTCTAGCTACTATGCTAAAAAGCACTTTCAGTACCTTGTCTGCAGCATATTTTTAACAGCAGAGTTCATCAAACATCAAATACTACATGCTCTGGGTGTCACAGACAGTATATACCAAGAGGTGAATGGAACAATGGTTTCCCACCTATAGAAACATTAATAATTTTTGCTTCCAAAGCAGACGGAAGTATCAAAACATTTACATATTACCCTCTTCCTCAAATCACCTGGGGACAGAAAGATTTCTAAAAGTTGTGCAAGTTTGTCTTTGAGATGCCACGGTTTGGCCTTCAGAGAGAACATCAGACCAAACACCTTTTCTGTAGCTACCTTTGTATGTAGATAGAGTCTTAATTATTCCCTCCAACACTGCCTGAGTTTCTAATGCCTTTCTCCTGTCCTACTGTAACTGGTGGTTGTTTGGATTTTTTTTTCTTCAAGAAGTTAAAAAGTAGATCCAAGTTGCAAACCATAACCATCCTTCAACTCAGGGACAACTCTGAATGTTGATGATGGGAGGGGTTTTTTGTCCATGCTCCTTATTTCTATACAATTATTACCTCCTTCTGCAAGGGCTATTGCACCTAAGGGTGTTGTTATTCAACCACTTGAATGCAGGTGGCCCTAAATCTTGCAGATCTCCTGTAAATCAGAGGTTCAGTCAGCTGAGTTACCTGATTTGACCCTACAATTAGCATATGAGAAAGCAGAGGTCTAATTAACACTAAATAATCAGTTGGTCCTATGCGTGTTCATTAACAAATTCAGTCTATTTATTCAGGACACTGGGCAGCACACTGGTAAGACCCACAACATTCTTGTTACTTCATCAGGAAAAAAAGTTACAGCAAAACCAAAGAAAATCCACCCATACAGGATTTTTTTAGTGATTATCCCTACACAGCATACACGGTGTTAGCTAAAAGCATCAATATATGTGCCTAACAACTCTACTAACACTGGAGAGACACAAAGTGTGTCTGGGAACACTGGTGCTGATTAACACCACGTTGTCAGCCTCTTACAGCAGGTGTGACACCGGGGCCAGCACAGCCTGAACATCAGACCTGCTTACCGTAGCTCAGAAGATCAATGCCATTAAGGGGGTTAGTGTTTAGCTCACACACACAGAAAAGGGATCCCTGTAACCTGCCTTAACTTTACAACTTCAGAGTAACTTTTCACTATCATTTTATGCACAATAAAAGCTTAAAAGAATTTAGGTGTGCTGGTTTCAGACACCTGAAACCGCTTTTCCTAGAAAAGATGACTTGACTTACTGCCAGTTGCAGTGCTGCCATCAGTATGCTAAACATACCGTGTGTCTTCTTAAAACAGAAGCTTCTGCAGCCCTGGCCCTGGCAGTATCTCAGTTGTTCTGAACAGATTTATCTGATCAGGTGTCAAAAGCTGAATATCGGACCTAAGCTTCTTCCCCAGCTAACTGGGATGACAACATTACTCATTCCCCTAGCCAAGACAATGAGGCATCAGTAGAGAAACATGATTCAGACCACCAGAACATACTAGGTCCAAAGCACAGAAACGATGTCTTTGCAACTGGAAATGAAGGAGTCCTAATGAGGAGCAGAACAATTCCCAGGGGATACATACAATTGTAGTATCAAAAAGCCAAATTCATGTTGCATTCCGTAAGGATAACTGTCTCAACCTGTTTCTTTCTTCCTTGCCCCTTGGGTGATTTATGAGTCAGAATATGACAAAGCTAACGGTTAAAAAAAGCCAGGCATAAGGATTCTAACAGTCATGTGGAAGCACAAGACTTCAAATAAGGGATAGCCTCTATTGGAAAGAAGAGTAATGGTCAAAAATCCCTGCACTTCAGGTCCTGTAATTGACCTAGTGGCAAGTAAAAAATACGGACAAAAACTAAAAAAAGAAAGGTGAACTAATGGCACGTATTCTTTGACTATTTAAAATGCCTATTATTTTGTACAAAAATAAATTGGAAAACACTGATGCCCTAACATGCCTCTGTTCTGGAGCTCTGTCAGTCCCTTTCTCCTGTTTTTTTTGGGTTGTTCTTATTTTTCCAATAATTGGCTGATTTACAGAGATGCAGAGTACTGGTTTAGTACTAGAAGTGCAAAAATCTGCAAGGTAATTGTAATTCCCAGTAATCTATTGCTATTGTTTTGAATGTTCTTAATGTTACATTTAAGAAAAACTAGCCACAAACACATGCATGGGTGGTTTCTTTTCAAATACATCTCTTTCTAAAATTAAAGGAACCTTCAGTGATAACAGGGAATAGAAGGTGTTCATCCTCCTCATCACTCTCAATAATCACAAAGAAACAGAAAAAGAGACAGAGAAAAAAATATAATCAAGTAACAAAAAGATGTAGAAGTGAAGGCAGAGAAACAGCGAAGCTCTTCACCAGCACAGCCCATTCAGGTGACTGCTTCTCTTACACTGGTAGCCAGAAACGAGGGTATGAAAGAACAATGGAAAACAGTGAGAAGAAACCAAGTGTCAGGAAGAACCTAAGCACGAAGGGCCTTTGATAAATTGGGTATATTCACACAGTAAGTCTATCATCCAAGCTTAGGCTAAATATGTAGGTAACTCATCGCAACTGGTAAGCAGACCATATCCTAACGCAAAGTCCAGAACAAGCAGCAGCTTTCCTCATGCAAATACACCACCCAGCACAGCAATAGCAGCCTTTATGCATCCCTGTTAGCCTTGCTCTTACGCTTTGAAACGCTCCATTCCTCACTTTCCACATAGGCAGGTGCAGAGCACTTCAGCGATATTATCTGCTGACTTTGATGGTGTGTACAATTACATTTTGTTGCCCATTTACTAAAATATACTCTCCTACCCTTTAGAAGTGATCTTTCTCTTCCACTATTGAAATAGTAGGTCACAGAATCTGAAAAGACTGGCAGAGGACTTCTGAGTTCTTACTCCACTTAACATGCCATTTCCCTTTCCCAGCTAGAGCTGCCAACAGACAGACTTAATTCAACTCCCCCTAATTGTACTGGCAGCTCAGTTAGATCCACTGACTTCAGCTGGAGCATAATTAAGAGAATACTGGATAATTCAAAGTTTAGAATTCTTTCTTTTTTTTTTTTTTTTTCTCCTCTGGAATCTTTGCAAAAAATCTGCTCAACCTAACCCAGAGACGTATCTTGGAATTTATTGCTGCTTCTATTGTGCATGCAAGAAAGGTGTTAATGTTGATGTTAAATGCCTTTTAAGATTTTCCTTCTAAAATAGTTATCTCTAAGGACAGATGCACATTATTGTGTAGGTTTAAGATCAATTTCTGAGAAATTAGGTTGGGAAATTATAGCTAATTAATATGAACAGTGAATTTGCTCTCATGTTCAGTCAGCTGCAAAGTTCTAATCTTCTTTTAACATGAACACACTCTGATGATTTCTCCACCAGGGACCAAATTCAGGGCACTTCCCAAAGAACTTTAACTGATGAAATGAAGGATTAATGTTTGAAAGAGGTGAAGAAGGAAAAAAAAAAGAGGAAGGGTGGAAAAAGGGAAAAAAGAGAAAGAAAGCAAAAGCTTGCTCCCCCCCCCCCCAATACTGATGTTTGCAGCAAGATATTTAATTCTTCTAAGACACAAATTATAAGTGATTAGGGTAATTTGCATGTCCATCTTGTGCCTATATAGCACTTCTAAAAAAAGAAACAGTTCTGTGACAGAACACAGAGCCAGTCTGCTTCACCATAAACAAGGATGAACAAAAAGGGAGAAACCGAAACCCCAGTGCTCTTTGGGGACTGCATCTTGCTTGCACATACTCCAGTTACCTACTCGGTTCATTTTAAGGCAAATAACTGCAGGTAGAAACCACACACCTGGAAAATAACTCCAGAACATGGGATATGCACAACAGAAGTTCAAAACTAGTAAGTGGACATTCACTTAAATACTGTGTTGATAAAAGTTTGTTAAGTTTGGTCAAACCCTGAATTTCCTATTCACTTCTTTTTCAGATAAATCTGCTGTTCACTTTCATAAAAGTTTACTACATGGAGAAACCCTATGGACTGCCTTATTTCAGCTATTACATATAGCTTTCAAATTAACACACATGCCTTTTAATTATTATTTTATTATTCATTTTATCACTTGTAGAAAAAAAAAAAACAAAAACAAGTATTATGAGACAAGATCTACCAGTTCTCCCCAGGAACAAATGCATTGTGTGGCTGTAACTTTAGGCTCATATTTGAAGCACAAAGCAGCATGTGATTATTTTGTCAATAAACAAAGCATGCAGAATACAGACCGACAGAGCTACAACTGCAACAAAATTATGCTCAGTTTAACTCAGGTACCCCAGCCCAGCAACGCTGCAGCCTAAATCGGAGGACAAGCAGCCTCACAAGGGAGTGATGAAGAGCCCAGCCAGTCTCGTACGAACTACAAGCTGCCCACCTCCACTCCTGGTCGGGGCCACCTGAAGCCACTGCCTTCGGGCTGGCTCATTCAGGGCTTCTGCACGTGTTCTCTGCACCTCCAGTTGCAGACCAGCACCTTCCCCCCCCCAGCCCACTGCAGAGCTGCTGGAGCACAACCTGAATGGATCCACATGTACGCTGGCTGCAGCTTGGGGCTCTACAAGGTGAAGATGTGTTGTTTTGTTTAAACCTCACTGCACAGGCATATTCCAGCACTGACAGTGCTGTTGCAGATCTTAAGTGTTTTGATAGACTGACTTTAGAAAATGCTTATTGTCAGCTGTGGTGCCAGAGTGCTGGGGGGAGTGACACAGAGTAATTTAATTAAAATGCTGACTCTAACTACAGTCCTGCTTTGCCCCTCTTCTTCTGTGTTTACACTAGCAAACAAAAATAAGATTTTTGTATGTGTTTAAGTCTTTGCTCAACCACACTTTTCAGAGAAAAAGAAATAAATCTGTTGTTCATCTACAAAACCCACTGGCTGATGAGAAGTACACTAATGATATACTATGGCCTGCTGCGAAGATGAACAGCAGGATTCACTTCACCCACACATGCATTTGGTAAAGAATGGATCCTTTTCCCACTTTTTCCTGTATTTCTTACCACCCAGGGAGAAGCCCACACTTCTGTCTCCAGCCCAGCTGGGAAGGCTTAGGGCCTTTGACTTGGCCAAAAGTAGTTGAGAATCCCATATGGCTTTTCCCAAGCTTGTAGAAAATATATTAAAGAGGTTTTCTGCTTTTCCTCCTCCATAAATACATACTTAGTGCTGCATTATTTTTCCCCTCTCTCATGACACAAATAGGAATGCGGCTGGCTTTCTTCTGGAAAGCCCTTTCCTTGAAAGATTTTGTGGGTTTGACCCTCTGCAGAAAAGAATTATTTACAATACAGTATTCTAAAATTATTGACGTTTTTCCATCTCATGTCTGTTGTAGCAAATATGTGAGGTATTCTGAGATGGTAGATATATAAAAACTACAACTAGGATATTTCCATGTCTCAACATGCTGGCAATAGGAAATGGTGAAATTTTTTTGTTTTGCACCAGACTAGATTCTGCTGCTCTAGCAGCAAGTAAATATTTTTATTTAGCTATGGAAAAAGGCTGTATGTTCTTGTGTTGAATCAAAAGGAATGCATGAATAGGAATAATAGTTTTTGCATATTTCAGTTGTTTGTAGCTGTACAAATAGAAGTTAATGAAGGCCATGATTTGCAAAAAAGCAGCTTAATACTGGTTTAATGAAGCGTAGAGGATGCTAGGTTAGCTTTTGAATTATAAATGAACAGAAATGTCAATGTGTACTTTAAAACCCACTAGTATTTGTGTCTCGCACACATATATGCATGTGCACATACACACATCCTGCAACCAAAACCTAAAAACCTCTCCATGGGTCTATATAGTCATATAGTAAGAAATCTTGCTTTAGTTGTTATTTTCATAGACTGTCACGGCAGCTACATAGCACTCTTTTCTATAGACAACACTTGTGATTTCTGTGGCAAAAAACCTATAGATAATTCCCTGAGAAGAATTTCTCTTTCAAGCAAATTTATCTTTTATAAAGGGAAACTGGTAAAAAGAATTTTTCCCCCTTTTATTTCATGTCAGGTTTCATTCATGACAGTAACATCACTGAAGTCGAGCTTTTCCCTTGTCCAGCTGAGACTCAACTCATAAACGACAGGGGGAAAACCAAACCAAACCAACCAACCACCACACACACACCCAAAAAACCCCAAAACAAAACAAAATAATAATAAAAAAAAAAAGACACAAAAAATTAGTAGAACTTCCAGACAGCTAAGGTTTTGTTTTCCACCATTACGGAAAGTTTTACTTCAAAAAGGGGCAGACAATGTTCTTAACTGTATAAGAGCATGGAAGAAGGGAGACAAGCCCCGAGATGACTTTTAGTGTAACACAGCGTAATGTCTATAAACTGGCTTTAGAACAAGATCTATCTAGTTTGCAGATCTCAATATGTTATCTTTCATATCACTGACTGCAGATGTAAAAAAAATGTAATTTAACAGAACTAATACTTTTTCTTAAGTAAAAAACTGCCAAAATTGACTTTCTACAAAAGAAATCAGAAACCACAGCCACTTAGTTTAGAGTCATTAGCAGCATGCCAAAGCACCAAGTTAAGGAACTTTTCTCTTTGTTTCTCCTACTAATGGAACAGGCATCCAGTAATCAGTGTTTCCAAACATTTTCCCAAGGACCTCCCAGTACAGCCTGAAGAGTCTCCATGTGCAAATTATGATGACCAGGCAAAATCCAAAGTGGAAGCCTCAACAGAATAGTTTAGTTGTGGTCGTATGGAGGAGCAGTAAAAACTCTG
The DNA here is from genome assembly GCF_017639655.2 of Falco naumanni. Lineage (NCBI taxonomy): Eukaryota > Metazoa > Chordata > Aves > Falconiformes > Falconidae > Falco > Falco naumanni. The sequence goes on along the minus strand of NC_054066.1, from coordinate 11,989,718 downwards.
GACATGGATACTGTAACAGATAACAAATATGTGGAACTATCTTCTTCCCCACCACCCCCAGTGAATCTTTCCTTAGATGCAGCTTTCAATTTCCTTCAATAAACACTTTATGGAATTTTTTCTCAATACTTTACTTCATACCCAAATACATACATTTAGAGTTTTCCAATATTAACTGTAAAAGATAACCTGAAAATGTTTTTGCTTCTGACTTACTTTGACAGTCTTTTTCAAGTGAAGTGCATTTCTAAGGACTGTAGTAGAAACTTCTCTTAAGGTCTATGTCTGGCTGGTCACCCAGGGACAGCACTTTGCACTGTCTAGCTCTGTCCACTAAGTTCTATCCAGTGAAAGGGATTTTCTTAAATAAGCTAGTCTTTCCAAAGCAAAAGACATATGTGAAATAGTCTCTCCATTCTCAAAAAAATTAAGATTATTAGAACTTCACATTCTTGCATGAAACTGTCCAACTTGGAAACCAACCCACTTAGCAATGGAAATGGTTACAGGGCAGAAGTTACCTGTACCACGTAAGTGAGAAATATGTTACTGTTGAAGTAAAAAAACTTAATTAGATGTTCATGTCAGAGACACAAATTAGCTAGATGTGTGCATATTTCCCTTCCTTTGTAATGAATATAGATCATATACATACACACTCCAGCATACAATAGGATTCTTGAATAATTTCCATAACTTACATTGTCGATCAGTTCTATTTGTTTTGATCCAGGGAACTGGAGGGTATGCTTTGAAAATATTTTAAATAATAAAGACTGCAAGAAATCTGCACCCTTATTGGAGCTATTTAAAAAAGATACATATTCCCAGGAAAGTTAAGTAAATATATAAAGGCTTTGTCCTCCCTTTCACCTACATAATACACACTGTCACTTTGCAATGAATACTTAAAGAGGATTAAAAATTCATCTCTTTTCTCCACAGACTAAGAAGATAGCTGAAAGGCAACGTAGAAGCTGGCCTATCTACATGTCAGCTTTCCACACGACATATGCAAAACATCCCTGTAGCAACAGGACAACTGTGATGCAAGCTGAATGCCAACCTTACAGCTAAAATGAAACCTTGCTAGGAAATTAGCTATAAGGGACACCACTTACTAAGGCTGTCTTTGCTTATCACATGCCACTCTATTAATTTATTACAAACTAGGTACATTACTGAAGCAGAGTTGAAAAAATATGTGGTTATTTACCTACAAAGACAAGAAATACATACATTAAAATCCTTTGTTTTAATAGACAGACAATTGATAGCTTGGAAGATTGCACCTAACAGAACTTTTTATTTAGAGGAGAGCCTTTCAAATCATAATGACATCGTATCTTGCATGTATTATTGACCTTAGCATGTACAGGGCAAGGACAGTACAGACAGCAATACTTCAGGCTTCCAAATACCAGCCTATGTTCATGTATAAGAAAAATATCTTAAAATGTTTCTCAGAAACATGTGTCTTTTTAACCCCCCAGCAGAAAAAGATAGGATGTCTTCTGAGTTGCAGTCCCTCAGTTATGCAGCATAAAATGTCGAAGTTGAGCATATCTACATCCCATTTGACACCAAGGCGGGGAGCCTTGTGGAGAAGCTGTGGGTCTGTACCATCTTGCCATCAGCCCATGAATTCCCTGAGGTTTATGATGAGGGCTTAATGACAATGCAATCTGGTAAAATAATAATCTGTCATTCTCTTCCTTGGACAGTTGTTATCTATTTTTCGCTTTTGCATTCCTGTTAAGAATTGCAAAGAAAATAACAGCAAGCTATTCAGACCTGATATGCTGAGTACTATCTTTCCATGTAAGGAACAAACCAGCCTTCTCCTGCATCCCATATTTCTGTACATTTATAAACTGTCCCATTCTAAGCTGTGAGATTCATAGTAAATATACAAACAGTTCCATGAGAGCTGCTACTTTTTTTTTCTTTGATGGCAACTAAAAATCTATCCAGATTATGTGATGCATTACAAACATGGTAAGATGCTTGTTCTGCAAACAGTTTTCCTGATTCTTTGCATAGTTTATTAAGAAACTTCCTCAGGTGACACAGAAATACTCTTAGGACTGTAAGCCAGCCAAGAGTGACTGTGAGCCATGCCGCTAAGAATGATAATGTCATTCAACACCAGGCATTCTTGTCTAGTCTAATACTATTCCATTTCACGCTTTTTGAGCTTAGTACACAATGCTTTTCTTTGTAAAATTTATTGCACTGTTCCTCTGAAAACAGTAAAAATGTGGTGAAAGCTGCAGCACACTTTATTGGGAAAATATAGTAAAGTAAAATGGTCTAGTATTTTTCTACATAAATGACACATAACTTTGGATTTAACCATGCACTTGTTAAACAAGAAAAATTGCCTCTGTTTTTTTAACATTGGTCTAAATTTACTATTTCTAGGTATGAGAATATGCAGGTAATCTGGATTTTTCCATTGTCTAGTTAGATAGCAGAAGAAATTTGGTGTTTTGAAATGAAATTAAAGGGCTATTTTCACTTTCTTGTATAAGAGGGAAAACTTTCTGGACTCAGTTCAAATTATACTCCCGTTTTCTGTTGCCCAAAGCCAAACAAAGTCTACAAACTTAAATTATCACCAGCTTTTACAGATTTTTGTTCTCTGAAGAATTGCATTAACAGCTAGATTTCATGTATATTACTCATTTGCTTACACTTATGGATTAGCTTCTGCTTGTTACATGTAACCATAAAGATTTAACCATGCATAGAACAAATGTAAAATATTACATATTCCTAAAATACAGCATCAAAACTAAGAAAACAAATACATGTTCATTTATTAAATGTACATTTACTACCATAGCTAAACATCAGCAACTTGTTCTGTTGCTGTGACATTCAGTCATATGCCTACACCTTACAAATAATTCATATCTTTTGCAAAGTTTCCTTTCAATTACTGAGAAATTCAGCCAGTCTTGACAAGTCTACTAGCTTTCTAGTTTATTCTCAAAATAAGAATACCTAATAAAACAATGGGGATTTCCTCAAAAAAAGAAAAAAAACCAACCAAAAAGCAAAAAAAGAAATAGCAAGTTAGATTTAGCTGTACAGTTAGTCATTTTGAAGCAAATCAAATTTTCTAGAAGTGAAGCTAATGTCCTTATAAGAGATGTAACAGATGCTAAGAGGCAGAGTGGGAAAGAAAAGGTTGCCCATCAGCGAATGAATAGTAGAATTAAATGTAATTAGAATTCTGCTGTTACAGACAGGAAAAGGATTTTCTCTGTGTTATTTCCTCCATTTTTAAAAAGTACTTCAGAAGTAAATACTTCAAGCATTCTACACAGTATTCACATTTCTTCTATAGCCCACTCACTTCTCATCCCAGGCTCTGTATTAGAGAAAAATGATGCAGACTGAGAACTGCAATTAACCGTATGCTTTGTGTAGCCTTCATTTCATCAAACACCACCAACCAAAAAAATCCACCAAAACCCCAACACAAACAGCCACAAAAATATCAAAGACTTATCAGAGCTGTGCAAAATATTTGTCTCCTGCCAAATGACGATACATTTTAAAAGTTACTGTTTGCCACAAAGTATTTTCAGAAAAAAAAAAAAAAAAAAAATGTGCAAAGCATTCTGTAATGAACAGCAGCTCAGCAGAGATTTCCACTGTTTGTAGGGATCAGGACAGGGGTCAGGTTGGTTTTATTTTGTGCTTTTTGCAGAAGCCAAAGTACCAGGCTGAGGAGGGTGGGTGAATGCTGTGGAATGGGACACCTCTGTATGACAGAAGAACTACAGGGCTCTTTTCTGCTTTCCATAATGGTTTCCACTCCTGCCTTACAAAACTGACAGCACAAATGGGGCCATTCCACATTGGATTTTCATAACTACTTGGGACACTAAAGAAGCTTTCCTTTCAATGTACTGTACCACAGAGCTTGAGACCATAATCGCAGCAATCAGAGAAAGATCAAGGCTCTCTCCAGAGCTTCATCTGTCCAGGTGCTCTTTGGGAACCCAGAAGCTTGCAGGGCCATGTAAGACCTCTTCCACTGGAATGCGCCAGACGTATACAGGTTTAAGAAAAAAAGTGAACAGCCCCTGCCTCTTTTGGCGAATACATGTTTGGAGGAAACAGCTTCCGCCCATGTTGTCAGGAAACATCTAAAGGAATAAAGGCACCAGAGTAGATCAAACATCCAGCTGTCTTGCTGAGAGTTATATATACTTCAGAGAGGGGCATGACTTAATGGGACTGGTCAGAAGAGCAACAGAAGGCAACACGGGGTAGGTCAGGACACAGGTTAGGCTTTTCAGCATGTGGGCTGAAGGCTCTCTGACCATGTGAGCCTGACCACATACATCTCTGGCAGCCTCTGCAAAGAATAAGTTCCTACTAACCCCGTCAAAATAGGAAAAAAAAAATAGACTGAGTAAATGAACTAAAGCCATTAATAGTGTTTAAATTTATTATCTTGACCTTGTCTGAGGTAAAGTCTTCTACCTCACACACTGCTCTCTCCCCTCCCCACGCTACTTTTCAAAGCACAGATGCTTTCCCAGCAGTGTGTTGTTCTGCTGCCAGTTCCTTTGTCTTTCTTGCACCGCCACCAACTGTACTCTTCTGGGGGTTGCTTTTCCTGCTTCTAACAAGATGTATTTCATAAAGCACAAATTAAAGCACTGCAACAGGTCTGCTGATGCCTACAGAAAAATTGTGTTTGCTAGAGTACAAGCAGGAAGGTGGAACAGACTCGTGGTCACTAGACATAGACGACTAGAAACAGGGCAACTACTAAATATCGATTTGAAAAACCAGTTATTTGGGAGTTCCAGAAACAATTTGATATAGATGGACCTACTATTGAAGTGAAGGTGCTACAGTGGTCAGTGTATACATGCTACCTTATGTCTCTGTGTAAACCAGATTAAGCTCTAACCTGGGTATGGCAGGCCTCATTGTAACAATTTGGAACATGCAAATGTTACATACAAAACCCCTATTCAGTGTAGGGAATAGATGAAGTTCTAAATGGTTTATATTTTCAGATAATTTTATCTTTTAGAAAATTTAATGTCTGCTCCCGCTACGACAGATGGTCACATTTCACTCAACGTATTTTGCCATCTTCCAGAAAAACATGGTAAAACATTTAAAACACAGCAGTTTCCTGTTAAAAGGGAACTACTCTTCCAAATGCTCAAGTTATTCTTAAGAATGGGAAGTTTGACATACTGTCACCTAAAACACTAACAGTAAATCAATTTCTAGCTAGAATATTTTAAAACTACTTGGTTTATTGAATGTAAATCTGGAGTGAGCCACTGTGTTCACCTGGATTCAAGAACAATAAAAAGTTGGTGTATGTATTTTGGGATCTATGTGAACTCTCCAAAGCGTATTGTAAGTTATCCCAGATTCCTTATTAGCAAACTTAAATGAAGCAGCATTACTTTTCCTGTGAAGATCCTTTTCCATCTGCACGTTCTCTAACTCTATTTTCAATATATGTTTGCCATTCATAAATATTCACACATCTAGAATAACCTTCCAAGACCAAAGTCAAAAGAAAACAAACCCAAAACCATTCAGTTCATTACAATTCCTCTTAGTTCATAATGCAATTAAAAATAAGAGAACAAGAGAGGATAAACACAGCTAGCTCTATAATAACGTTATTAGGTTAAGCATGTGATAATTAACAATACATTGTCCGTGATTTTGTGTTCTACAGTCGTTTACTGCTGTAAGAGAACTAATTGAAGGAGCTTTGTTAATATAATTGCACACAGACATGCAGGCTATAGATGAGCATTTGTTCACTGCCTGAGGTAAGTCAGCCTAAGCGAGTAGGCTCAGGGTTGCTGAGAGCTGTTTGGGGCTCAGTCAGGAACCCAAACCAACAAGTGCATATGCACGCACTGATTTCGTTAGGACCCCTACTATTACCAGATTCAATAATTGGCTCAGCTACTCTTTATGGCACTGGATCTCCTTGAATATGATTTTGTGCAGATTATATCCGTTCCTGTTAGATTCAGTAATACAGATTTTTCTATCTCGATACTAAGAACTTGAGGTTACAGACACATTCTACACACTTCCTAATGCTACATCCTGAACATCATCAGTAGTGCTAAACATGCAGAAATATTTGTAGAGCTGTTATTTGACCTAAATCCTGGGACACAGCCATCCTTAAAGCTGGAATTCTTAAAACTCTCTCACGTCTCCCTAATCTTTGGAAGGACCATTTTCCTGAACAAATTCTGACACCCCTGATACTGATGGTCCCCATTTCAGCCTTGGCAGAAGCAGAGATCTTGCTCCTGGTTTTGACTATGGATTAGATGGTTCTATTACCCTGCAGATACTCCCTTGACAGCTGAGACAAGACATGAAATTTCCCCTCATTTTTAATCCTCAGCATGTTGTATGCAACATGCTGGCACTATTGTTTTGGTACAGGCAGCATGGCCTTTATAGGTGAGGTTTTGTAAGTTATATTATTCAGGTAATTTCATCTTTATTACAAACTCTGACGAAGTCACCTAATCTTTAGAGACTGAATGACACAGTGTCTTCCAATTTGCTTTTCTACTTAATTTCTACACGTGTATGTGACACTATATTTTCATTATTTTAAAATTTAAATATTCAGAAGGAAAAGGTTGCTACATATCTGAGTTAAGTAAGATCCACTTCTTGCTAGACTCTTCCTTCTTTTAATACTATTTCAGACAAATCCAGCCACAGCGCATTTAATCAAACACAAAGCTTCCCGACAGCTTGGATTTCTGTTGCTTTGGGGTTTTATATTTCTTTGGGAAAATTTCACTTGCATTCTCCATATGTGATCTGCACATTTTCTTCAACTGCATTTCGAGTTTCCTTGATGACCATGCAACAGACACCAGTGGAACTATAGAGATTTATGTAAAGCTTAACCGAATGATAGGAGTGAAGAGTATTCCCTAAAATTAGACAGACTGTTTCCATAGAAACAAGAGAGCACAAACAGAATTGTAATAACTTGACTTTATAAAGTCAAAAGAAAGGGCATTTTTATAGGTTTTGTTGACAAAATGACAGAAGCTAGCAGTTACTGTTTATGGGATTTCACCTTTAGGCATAACTCTGAACCTTATTTTCTCCAGACTAAATAAGTTGCTGGTGTGGGGGTCAGGGAGGCTCACATTGATATAAAAGTTAGAGGGTAACACTGTTAATGCATAGTTTGCTCTCCCAAATAACACAGATGAGAGTTTGGATATAGAAACATGGTTTGAAGACATTTAGGCTAATGTTCAAACACAATTTACTGCTCAGCTGCAGAAAAGAAGAAGAAAAAAGATCATGATTTCAAAATTGCCAGCAGTGGAAGATCAACCTCAGCCCACACATTATTACAGTGATACGTTATCTTCTCTACTAAAGTGGGGGGAAATAAAGAAAAAAAGGAAAATAAAAACTATAAAAGAGAACATTAAGAGAAAGTTTAGTAGAGATTTGCTAAACTAAACCACCTGACTTTGTGAAACCACTCTAGTCCTCTGCCCCATTGGATAAATATTCCCTATTGAGATTCTCCTGGAATTATCACCCCAGGATTTGATATGGTGCTCCAGGAACAGAGACACCACTGCTAATCATGAAATATAACCTCTATTCCTACTGGAAACCCCCTCTGTTTCTACAGCTAATGATCATATTAGTCCTTCTCATCACGGCAGCCCACTAAAGGTTTCCGTTCTGGACATGGGACTTCACATCGTCCTGTCACATTCTCGGGGCGCTCACTTCTGTGTCACATGCAAGCTTTAATATTTCATATTAAGTACTTTGAAAACACCAACAATGCCAAGTGTCACAGCCCGCAAGGACCAACAAGGCAGTTCCCCGACAGTGACAATTATGCAGGTTTCAATCCCTTCTCTATGTACCAGGTTAATTTTATGTAACTATAATTTCATAGTAAAAATGCTGACTATTACCAGGTCATATTTTTTATAAAAACAATTACATCAACAGTATTGCCTGCATCAGCTAAACTTGTAACCCAGTCAGAAGAGACAGATCCTTTCAAACTAATTTATTTTTTAATCGTTTAGCAATGCAATTATTTCTTCTTTTACTACAACCTTCTTTCAATAATTTATTATTGAATCTTATATCAAATATTCAAAAAACTACAAAGGATCAATGGCTGATTAATTCCTCTCTACCTTTAGCCACCACACCAACACACAGCTTTAACTTTTGTAACTTTTAGGCAATTCTTTCAGTGTTCTGAAATGAGCTAAACAGATCAATAGTCGGTAGGCTGTACAGCTCCTCAGAGAGCCTTCTTAAAACTTTCTGATGTTAGTTTGTTAGTGAACTCTAGTTCATTCTATGATGAGTATTCCGGTACTTTTGGTAACTATATTGATGAAATAGCTCATTTATTTTTTTTTTAGCCCCAGATAAGGAAAAAAAAAATCAACACGCCTTCCTTTAGAATAGGCTGAAAGCATAGCTGGAATTATTTTTGTTTCCTATACACTTAGATTTCATGTCATCCTTTGCTTTTTGTTCACATATTTCTTCTTACAATATTTGGTGTATCTAATGTATTGTCTACATGTCTAAGACTCTGATTTAAGTCTTCATAGTCTGTTTTCTTCTTTCCATTTACCATATACTCTTTCATATTTTTATAGCTGCCTTGGCTCTTTAAGAGAAATCGCTCAGTGCAAGCTAGTGGCTTATGGAACATCTAATAAAATATTCTGATTTTGCAGTTGTCTTTCACATCTGGTTAATTTCATTTCCAGCAAATTTGCTTCTATCCCTATTAAAATATTATCTTTGCATGTCCTTCTGTGATATGTCTTTGTGCACTATAACTCATGTGAATTGCTGAATTGGATTCCTGTGCACAAAAAGAATAAACTCATAATTATCTCTGTAAAAACCACTTCTCCTTTGCAGCTCTTCTCTCTCTGTTAAAAATGAGGTAAAATATCGGTTTTGCTATGTTTGAGGCACTCCATAGCACATATTTCAAGGATACTACAATTTCAGCAGCAAAAGAATACTATCATCCATCTCTCCATCGACTTTCCCCAGATGACAGCTTTTTATTCTTCAGCACATATTAGAAAGGCACTTGATAAGCTCGTTATTCTAACTTCACATGTGATTTGATGACCCTGAAACAATATCAAAGTATACTTTATCAATTTGGATATAAAGTAACAGGTGTTCAGAATTCAATTACTTGGATAAAGTTGATTTAACATTTATGCAAGTGCCACTCCTCCTTCCACAGCCACCCCTCTACAATCTCTTTTAACTTTAATAACCACTCAATATTTCAGTCATACCATCTCCACTAGGTATCAGTAATACCAAAAGTAAGACTTATGCTTCTAAATAATGAACATTAATAGTTCCCAGCATCAATATGTAGGCATAATAAAACTTCTCTGTTGGTGGCATTTGTCATTTTCAGTTTTGGAAAAACACCTCTTTTGGTGTTTGGTCTTCCAAGACCAGAATATTAGTTCAGTTCTATGTATGCAAAATAAGTGTTTTTCCAAAACTAATATTCAGGTCTTGGAAGAACAAAAAAATTGACCTATTGACAGAATGCAGTCTGGAACTTGCAGCCCAGAAATAATAACCACAATTACCTGGACTTGTCAAAGAAAGAAGATGTGGTCTGGGACAAAAGGGATTTTCTTGCTTCAAGTGATGGGTTGTACCTAGTCAAAGCGGCTGGGAACAATGCTTGTTAGGGAACATCTCCTTTTTCTCTAGGACCCTACACCAGCAGACTAATGGGAAGCACTAACGTCAAGAACACCTGATGGGTTTGCTTTCAACCCCACTGTATTTGGATTTGCTGCTGAAGAAGTGAAAAACATTCCTGACTGGGCAGCTATTAAATATTTTACTTTAAAATTCTACAGGAGCCCAAAATGAAAGACACTAGTTTTATTCTAGCAAAGCAAAGTGGCATGAGCTGATTATAGCATTAGAAGACAATACTATAAAGACAAACCACAAAAAGAATAAAGCATATTCCCAGAAAATTCCATGGATTCCTCCTTTCCCAGGCAGCATGATTGTAAGGTTGTTGATTTCTCAGCAATTTATAAACTACATGATGGATAAAAGATTTACTGCACAACATTATTTTTTATCACAATTCCCATTACATCATCAGTTCTCCATAGCAGACACACAGAACACCACACCAGACTAGCTGGCCTTTGGGGAGGCCACCTGTCTTTTGTTAGTTCTGTAAGTCCAGCCTATCACACCAGCGTGTATCTGCAGACAAAGTATAGAAAGCTGAGCAACAAATTGATTCTTACTGAATCTCAGAAGTACTTCAGCTCAAATTAATTAAAAATATTCTTAATTGTGCTTTGAAAATTGTCTACAAAAAGATGACAACCAAAAACCAAATAACCAGGGTAACAATCACGTAGTCACAATACTCAATAGTATTACACTTCACATCTTCAGAGTACTTCACCAACACAAACTATGACAGTACTCCTGCCTGATCATGAAGGTAATTTATAGAATTAGGAAGCAGAGAAATCAAGGGACTTTTGAAGATCATACAAAAAAATAGAGCAGCACAGCCAGTATTAGAACAAACCTATTCTTGCAGACTTGCCGAACCAATTTAATAGCAGTGGCTTTCAGTTCCCATACTTGGAAAGGGATGGGTGAAATGTCAGGTGTTAGCTAGTGGTTAACCCCAGAGCGCAGTGAAGGTGTTAGAAACCAGCATGCTGAAAACTTGAGTAGATAAGATCATTAGAAATAATCTACTTTAAAATTCCCTTGTGTCTCCTTCCCCTTATCAGGAACTATTCTTGTTTCACATTCAGCAAAGTACAACTGCCCCATGGCCCACACCATTGCTTCTGCTTTCAGCAATTTTGATACTGCTGATTACGCACAGTGTAGACTGTCACTGTTACGTCTGCCTCTGTGCTGGACCATCCTCTGCATCTGGCCTCTTCTCCCTTTCGCATCAGAGAGGATTTAGTAGCATCTAGTGGTCTGCTATACACATATAGTCTGGAGCTAGTGATACGAAAAATAGATCCTGTGCATAAGGGACAACATATATGGAAGAGCAGATGAAATAGTCATAGGTTGCATGCACAGAGTGATAAACTGGTGTGGAGCAACCAATACAAGACTAGTGGACAAGAACAGTTCTAGGGCACCCTGACTAATTCAAGCCTGCCTTTTTCAGAACTACTCTGATAGCTACTATTTGAGTTTTGAGGGAGGATACCTGAATACAAAAAGACAGAAACATTGTGGAACAGAATACATTATTGAAAAAATTATTCTAGCTGAGTTACTAACAAACCATCAAATATTTCTTTTTTTTGGATGTGCAAGCATGCATACAGACACACACGCAAAAGTGCTACTCCCACTGTCTTTTCTCTCTCATGCAACACACACAGTCTTCCTCTGTCCTAAGAGGGAAGTACAAGCTTTACCTTTTCCCTATCTTCCCACTGCATTTCATCATTTGTGCCTTTTCCACCTAGACTAAAAAATTCTTCCAACAATGCCTTTCCATGTTATGTAGAACAGGTTTCCCAGGGTATCTCTGGAACCGAGGTGCTTTTGTAGCAGCACATATGATAAGATGATAAGCAGCAAGTTTTGTAAGAGTCACCAAATTACTTTTAACCAGGTTTTTTATTTTACAAGGCATAAATATTCGATGTTCCATCACACTAAAAATGGCCTGATCAATCCAATAGACTTTCTCACAGAAGAATTCTTCAAATACATAATTCTTTAATATTGAGTGCTGACAGTAAGCACAGCATGGGGAAAAACAACATTAGAGAGAACATCTAAATAAGGGGAGCTGTACTGGTGGATAGATGTAACAATTCAAAATAAAACATTTTGAGTTATAAAAACAATCTTAGGAATGCAAGAAAACTACTGGAATTTCTGTATGTATGGGCCTGTAATATTTTATATGCCTTCCACATTAATCAGATTGTTCCCACAGAAGCCAGTATACTTCATGTGTAAAGGTTAATTGTATAGAGTCCTAGGCAGGTAGGTTGGTGTAAATTTGTTAAACTAATCTAAAATATTTCAGCTCTTTGAGATTGCTATAGAAATTGTTTCAACTTGATTAAGTAAAATTTTGTTTGCTTTGGTTTGTTTTTTTAAAGTCAAATTCTGCTTAATGACTTGTTTATTCTTAACTGGGGAGATAAGTTACTCCATAAATTGATCCAAAAACCTGCTGACAGCTGGTGGTACTGTTATGAGTATTTGTACAGTAGCTTCTCCCTATAAGGTTCCATCTGCTGTGACATCTCAACTTTAAGTTTGTCATTAAACTTCACAGCTTTATAAACACAACCTGTGCATTTAATTCCTTTATGTACTTTCGTGTAGAATATCCAAATATATCGATAAACTAACATCTTTTGAATGTGCACTTCTAAGGCATACTTTCTGTTAGGATTGTTTTTTTCATTTTCCCACTGTAACTGGCTCAGTATTTTATGGGTTTTCAATGATATTTTCATTGGCAAGGATCATACTCTGTGACACAGATCAGGAAAAGAACCAAAAAGTAAAAAACTTGTGAAACTGAACCTGTGAAAAGGGGGAATTTATCACAAATATACTAATGTAAGAGTGAGAATACTGAAATGCAAAGCAGATGCCAATTCTTCCACTGCAACTTGTAACAGCAAGGAATACAACTTTAGAGGTGATTAGCTGAGGTGTTTTTTATAAAAAGCCACAGTTCAAGATGCAAGATTAGAGCTCTTTTTCCACACCTTTCACAAGATATGGGATGTGGCCTTGGACATAGTTTACCTGTGTGTATGTTAAGAAAGAATCTAATGTCATAGCAAGATTACAATTATGCCTATAGACCTTTACATGCCTTGCTCTAAATATCTGGTGTTTGTAACTCTTCTAAGCAACGCACAACATTGTCATGGGAAGTCAGACACAATTCCATCATCATTCTGCATGCTGCTACAAGACTAATAACATCACAGAATATTTTCTAAGCTCACACAACACAAGCAGTATAAGTAATATGACCTAAGCAAACATACACACTTGTGAATGTCATATTAAAAAAAAAAATATCTAATTAATCCATCAGGTTCACCTGTTAGTATACATAATTTTTTCATAGCTAAAAGTACATTTCAGAAGGAAAATAGAAGATATGAAGCCATATAAATACAACTCAGAGATGGTGATTACTATTATCTGTAGCAAATGATTAATAGACTTTGACTTCAGGATTTAGGCCATGAAAGCTCAGGTTCTCTAGCTTTTTTCACTGTGTCCTTCTCAGCCTGCTGGCACAGCCTATTATTTCAAGAACTGCATAGCACAGAGCTCCCAACCATCCCTCCCACTTCAGGGCACCAGGCTGGTGGGATCTGCCAGCACTGGAATTAGAAACGACGCAGGGATGGTCTTTTACAAATGTAAATGTGAATTTGCCATTCCATTTTGTGGTCTGCAGGGAACCAGGAGAACAGAATGTGACAGAGCGTTGCAGAAGGGCAGTTCTGCTTCACAGTATTTTAAAGGAAGAGAAGTGGGTAATGCTGATGTTTTACAACTGTAGGCATGTTTTCCCACAAATAAGCTGTATACAGCAAGTAGTCAAATGTACTTAGGCTTCATTTCAGGGGGAGGGAAAAGCAAAAGGAAACACCCAGTTACAGAAATATACTTTTACGTCCAACACTGAGCTTGCCATTAATATACCTAATTACAGCAGTTTTCTCCTAACAGTTCAGGTTTGCCATATCTTGCAGAACATCAGCCCTTACACCTACACATTCTGACAATGTAATAAAACGACAGGATGGTTGAGTCTTGAATTAGTAGGAATGTTTCTCTTGCAGTTGTCCTCATTAACTTTTCCTGCAAAACCAGACCTCTGCTTAGAAAAGTTTTGACATTTGTTTTCCATTTGCACCAAAACAAAAGGCTCCTCCACGGCATTCAAACTCCAGCACTCATTTGTGATACAAAAAATGCTATTGAGTTCAAAGTACAAAGTGAAAACTACAAATATAAAGTAATACAGAGACTATTCCAGGATAGGGAAGAGGGAGAAATAGGTAGGAATTCCATACTAGAATTTAAAATATCCTTTAGGTAAAAGCTTTCCCAAAGCAGAACCATTGCCACAGAAAGATTTGTTTCTACGAACTTGTATTTATTTAGGGGGAGGGAAAAGTGCTGAAAAATTCACAAAGCCATTGCCTGCCTTATGTCAGTAATTCAGAACATCCAGGGTTTATGAATTCTCTTTAACTAGGATTGTAGGCTATGGGAAAATAGGGTTAAAAGTCAAAGCATAAAGTAGGATGCCAGTATTTTGTGTTTATTAGAACCTGTCTATTATATGCAAAAACCTCTTTAGGCAGGGACAGTTCCTGCTCTGGGACAGGCCACTACAAAAAGGCATATTTTATGCTCTCCATGTGGGAGATTTCTTGGTTTGGGGGTTTGGTTTTATTTGTTGTTGTTGTTGTGTTTGTTGAGTTCTTTTGGGGAGGTGGTGGGAATTATATTTTGTTGGGTTGTTGTTTTTTTTAAAATATAGGAGTAATTCCAACTGGAAGCCTAATCATCTTTGTGTACTAAAAACCAGAAATTTCAAAACACAGACTGGTGATATTAGCAGCCTGACTTGAAAGTTTATGATAGGAGTGAATAAAATAAAAAACAAAAAACTTTCTTCTCTGGATTTTGTGCAGGCATAAGTAGCTGCCACCTATATTGCTTTCAGAGGCAAATTTAGCATAGCCTCATTAGCAATATGATTTAAGTCTGCAGTCTTATGTCTGGAGTTTCCAAGAGGCAAATTAAGGAGTTAAACTAATTTCAGGAAGGTAGAAAGTAGGAACTGCTATATTCCATAATCTAGTCTCAAATAGCAAGGAATGTGCCACGCAGCGTAACAATATTTATGCTTCAGTATTCCCAGAACACTGATGCAAAACCCCTTTAACACCACCTAAGCACAGTGAAGAAGCAGCAACAACTAAGTCAAGCCAGGAAAATTACTATCTCCACCTCTCTCACGTGCAAGAGAAACTGAATAATTTACCAGCTGGTTTTGTGCTGTTGTTTACAGTTCAGGCAATGCAACATCACAAGCAAAGTAATTACTCTAGCACTGCAGCCTCATTCCCAGTGTTCATTTGCTGTGCGCATTTCCCTTTACACTTCGTGAGATGCATGTCAGCCTTGCCCAGACAAAATGAAAAATAGATTGGCAAGAAAAACCCATCCTACAGCCTTGCTGCAGGTAGAAATGCAGAGCAATCAGCCAGTGCCAACGTCCTTCCCTCCACCCTTTGCTTCCTTTTTTCCAACTTGTAAGCTACAGCCGTTATTCCCTGGAAATGCCCAAGTGCCCTCAGATCTGACTAAATTCAGTCAGGATAAAGCAGTCATGATCTCACACCCAGGACTCCCGGGGCTCTCATTCCTCTATACTGTCTTTTACCCCCAAACACTTCTGTTGCCTGGGCCTCCTTGCAGTACTGTTGTGACTTGCCATGCAACCTGCAGAGAAGCCACCAGCTCTCTAGCATGGCTTGTGACAAAAGGGGCTTGACCAGAGCCTCTGCAATTGAATTAAACCCATCTCCTGGCACAAGCCCGATGAGTTTGGAAGGAATACAGGAAGATTAAAGATGTCAGCACAGTATTTCTGCATGTTTGGGTATAAAGCCACTCTACGGACCTCAGCAAAACTATTTGCCTGTTGAAAGTAAAAAGATGTAAATGTTTTCTTCAGCTAGAGCACGGGTCCCCGGTACTTTACAGCTAGCATGAAGAAACAGACAGATTAGCATAGTCCAAGCTCTCTATAGCTCCCAGCTGCTGAAAATGTTGTGTATTTTGTTGTTTTAGCATTTTTAACACAAGGACAGCAGCTCTTAAGTGCAGTTTACTTATCCCAGAGCTGGAATTCCTTCACTTCCTCTTTTGCTGAATTATTTTGGAGCAGTTTGCGATATATTTTTTTCCCCCTCAGTCCCAACACAAAGCCTGTGTATCACTGCTAAACAACCAGACTCAAACACTTCAAAGCAATTAAAGCAATGCCAACAGATGACAAAGCCAGAATTTCTTGACTGGCCTCCTTGAGCTTGCCAGGCACCTGGCCCAGAAGGTTCCCAGAACATACAGACGGGGCAGGACCTTCTAAGTTTCAAGGATTTGTTTATATGTGATTTTTATAGACAATATGCATTTCAGAGATTGTTGCCAGCACAAATGAAAATTAAATTCTTAAATTAACAGCTGCCTAGCCATATCTCTCATTTTGGACAGTGCTGCCACATGTTTTGATCAATGGCCCAATTTGATTCTGTCAGCAAGTTGAACAAATTGAGGGAGGTTCTGGGGAGAGGAGCACCAAAAGCTGGGAGAAGCTCCCCTCCACCTCCCTTCTTTCCTCCCATAGTAGACTTGTCTTTAATATTGGAGGTCTTTCTCTGTAGAACAATTACAAATAAAAAAAGTTAGACGATGGAAAAGACAACCTACATTTTACAAACCATTTTCACTTTTTTTTTCCCTCATGCATTCCATCCCTCATACATCTGCTAACATAAAACCTGTTTTCACTCTGCCTTCACTCCTATACATATCAGATAGCATCCTGCCTTATGGAGACCTGTGTGGAGTTAATTACTGCCCTATAAAAATAAGAAGAGTTTAGTTGGGTCTCTTGATATGTGCATTTAAAAATGCATTCAAATGTTATTCAATTCCTACTGCATAACCCTTGAATTTGCTCTGTTATAAGAAATATTTTGTTTAGGGGAATTTTATTTCATTACAATTATTTTATGTGAATTTGGCAAGTGACCTGTCAATATTTATTCATAAACCAATGTGTAAACTGTTAATTCATCACAAAAATTTTTAACAACATAATCTGCAGACTAATAATTTCACATTTACTGCCTTAACAAAAGGGTGAAGAAAACAGCAGTTATATGATAACCTACGCACACAAGGCTCTATGATATTTTTATTTCCTGATACTTCATGATCAGCCACAGATAAAGCATAAGCCCAGCTTGTTCAATAACATGAAAAACATCTGCAACTTCTGTTTCCATTAAAAAGCTAAGAAAGAAAAGAGTCAAAGTTTTCCAAATGGAAAACCATAAAATCACCAGAGGGGCAAAAAAATACAATTCAAGCTTTTGAAAGGATACAACAGAGAAGCAATTTTCTAGAATTCTCAGCTTACAAAAGCTTCAATTACTTGTTGAGTCAGTGGTATTTGTTTTAATTTTCCCTCTTTGAGGACTTGTTACTAGTCCTACTGCAGTCACTAACAGCCCTACTAATGACCTCAGTGAGTAAAGGTTCAGAGCTGAACCACGCAGTCAGAAAATAATGCCTAATGCAGAAGCACATTATTAAGTTTGTTTACTTTCTCTTGCTGAATTTCATATCACGTTTGCTCTGTTTACAACTCAAGTATTCTTCTCACAGCTAGCTGCAGGAGAAAAAAAGGCAAGACTTCAAGAATTATGTCATTCTTGAAAATATAATCACCCAAATAAAATTAAAAAAAACAACGATTGCAATCAGCCCTTGCAGACAGCCATGTGTATCAAAGTCACACAGGCACACCTGCCCTACCAGGACACCTGCTACATGAGCAGTGTGTGCTCAGTAGGATTCCCAACCAAGAAAGCAGTGTTGTCTGCGCGTCAAATAAACTTCACGCCCAGAGGCTTGACCTGCAGGACCAAGAATACGAAAGATTCCACAGCAAACCGGGCACAAAAGGACATCACTTCACATAGTTCCCTTTTTGGTATAATCAAACTGTTGATGCCATTTCCGTTAGTTTCACATTCAAAGCACAGTTTCTTAGCCACCACATTTAATTTTTGTTTAAAAGCTGGACTGTCTGCAAACAGCACACTGTGCTGCACAGAGGCAAACCTTCACCAGAAAGAACTCTCAGCAATCTCACATAGCTCCTTCCAGTCCAGTTTGTGAGCAAAGCGTGTGCTGTGGAAACAGGTTGTTAGAAAAATAAGTATATTGCATTAATGTTAATACCATTATATTAGTATTTAAATAGAATAATTGATAATTAAACTGATCTTATAAATTCTTTCCTCCTTCAAGTTGCAAAGTAACTGCAAATATAAGGACTCTGAAAACCTCTGAAGTTTTAAGCCACTGTAGGAAGTTTCTGTCATATCTTCCTCTATTTAAGAGTGGATATCAATACACTGTATCCATTAAACATCAATATAAAGCTTCCCTGCTGCATTCTGTGTTACCTACATGGATAAGCACTTCAGCTCTGTGGGAAGCATAGTGCCTACCCAGAAAGTCATGGGCAAGATGTGACTTCTGACAATTTTAGTGAGAAAAGGCTAACAGGAGCATTCAATTCTCAGGTCACAAAATCCATTTAGAAATGTTCCACCTGGCTTATGGCTAAATGATTCAAAATATGCCAATATTGTATGACCAATACACAAGAGTCTCAGCTTTTGCCACTAGTCTTGAGACCAAATTCTGTAGAATTTGCTTGTATTTGGCAACAAAGCTGTTTCAGTGAATAATTGAGCTTGCGTGTTTGGACTACATATTTACCATGTTATTCATGACATACAGTTGCTTCTTTAAAGGATTTTGTTTCCCCTTGGCCAAAAAATATATATAATTCTACAGAATACTGGTAGCCAAAAAAAATTAGAATTATTTCTACAGAGTACTGGTATAGTATAAGATATTTCTTATAAATTATATAAGAACTATACCATAACTTCATTTCCATAGTAAGGTTTAGCTTTTTTAATTTTTCTATTGGAGGAAAGCTAACTGGCACTAAAAAATATGGACAATGAGAGATATCCATGTAGCTGGGGAATATTGGCTACAATCCTGTGAGGTGATGAACATGTTCAAGTTCTTTTAACTGAAAGCACTGAATGGCATAAAAATGTATGGGTTTACACACATTACTTTTTT
This sequence comes from Falco naumanni, assembly GCF_017639655.2. Taxonomy (NCBI): domain Eukaryota; kingdom Metazoa; phylum Chordata; class Aves; order Falconiformes; family Falconidae; genus Falco; species Falco naumanni. The sequence goes on along the minus strand of NC_054066.1, from coordinate 11,970,647 downwards.
TTAAAAAAAAAAAAACAACCCACAAACTCCTTTCCAGCCTTAAATTAACACAAACACACAGTATACTCAGAAGTATTATCCTTGAGCAGCTACTAGAATACTATCTGAGAGTCCAAGCAGTAAAGTTAGGCAACAGAAGGTCATGACTCTCAATTCTATTACCATGGAAGAGGAAAACCAACTTTGTTTAATGCAAAAATGCACAGTATTTTCCCACATTTTAAAAAAGGCAAAGTTGACAGCAAAATATGCTAGTTATTCTTTATTGCAAAACCACAATCCCAAAAGACCTTAGAGACTTAAATACAAATAACTGTATAGGCTGTAATTGGAGTGTTTCTAATGTTTCACTACTTTTTTCACTTTGCAGTGAAGCAATTCCCAGTTTAATGTTTGTGTATGAGAGTAATAAGCATAGTAAACTATAATTTTTTCACTCATAAAGAAAGCATACATCACTTCTGTGCTGGCCTTCATCTCAGGGTAGGTATTCTGCAATGCTGAACAGTAAACTTTTCTCTAACATTTTAAAGTAATTGAGAGGAAGATCCAGTTAGTTGCTCACAGGCAGGAGGTCAGTCCTCCTGTCCTCCTCTGCAGAGGTGTCCCCACATGTGCAGTGTGAGGAAAAGTGAGGCCCAAGGCAGCGCATGGGCTGACCCAGCCCTGGCCCTGGCCATGAATGGGGGACTAAGACCCCAGGAGAGAGGTGAACAGGCAACTGGAGAACAGAAACTGCATGAAGTGGGGGCAAGCTAGGACACAAATACAGGTTTCAGCACATTAGCGATACTTGAACAGCTTCTGCTTATCTGTCTCTGAGTCCTCTTTGACAGACCTGGGGCTAAAAGTCTGTTTCCCTGCGCTGTGTTCCTGCCTAAATCCAGATGGGCTGTGGAGCTCCGAGGGGCAGATGGAAGGAATAAAATACTAATAGTCACAGCTACACTGAAACAATACAGGGAGCCAAACTGCAGCCAACAGGAAAATGTTAAAAACTATATTTTCCTCTCTCCATACCAGGGAAATCTTAACTGATTCTTTGACGTCTGTATTAAATCCAAACTGACCAAAGCAAGAAGTCCTGCTCTTTTGGAACAACCATCTGGAACAGAGGTGGGATGATTTGCTCCACTTTTGCCACAGCAGCCCTCCTACCCCATGGGCAGGAGAGGGGCATGGAGCCTCTGCCTCTCGGGACACGCCACTTCTCTCTTGCCCACCTCTAACGCTCTATGGGAGCACCAGCGCCTGGTTGCTCCTTCCTGAAGCCATGCTTAGCAAGTGAAGCCCATCTGCAGACTCACTGAAGTGAAAACCAAATGTATATGAATCATATATATAGGAAGTCAAAGCATGCATATGCCAGACAAAAAAAAAAAAAAAAAAAAAAAAAAAAAGGCAGAATTCCTTCTACCAATTTTTTTTTTTAGGGCACAAACTACACAGATACATTTTTAACATCATGTTTAGGACTATTTTTGCGGTATCTCTTTTCCCCCCAGACTTCTGATGCAGATTAACCTTTCTCATTAACTCCTCTTCAGCTGCACAACTAGCAACAACAGAAAATCTTTAAGAAAACATAAGAAATAGAAAACAGGAAAGATTGTTTTTAAATATTGACAAACATAAATGAGTTTGCTGTGATTTCAGACATTTTATGTCTAGCTCCTGTGCTGAAACAAGAAAAAGTAACAAAGTATATTTCCTGGTTCTGCTTGGAAGACTCTGAAATGGACTTTCACTGAAAACAGTTATTTACACAAGTGCTTCATTCAATTAAGAACAAAACCCAAACAACCTGACATGACTTGTCTGGCAGTCGGGTATTTGCAGTCCATATCTAGACTGAGCACACACACACAGAGGCACTTCTCAAGTACTTGGGCTGGTAATCAGATATTGTCGTTATACAAAATAAATTTGACTAATAGGCACAGGGGACTTGATGGTTTACTTGGTGCTGCTAGTATTAGCCATATTTTATTAGCAAAGAAAGCTAAGGTTGTTATTCTGTTTCAGTAACTTCTAATAACGCTGGCACTAGGATCCTTGTTCTGATCATACTACTTTTAGACTGCGTACACATACTCTTTCATGAGCACAGTCAGGCTTGTCAAACTTACTATTCTAAGCATCTCCATCTTCTTTTACAGCTGAATTATTTGTGCAGCCAATATCAAGTAAAGTACACTTTACGTAAAAATGTTTCATATTAACTTAATAAAAAGTTCCCAGTTCTCAGTCACTCAGTACTGGCCTAGGTAACTAGCCTTACTTCTGTCTTCAGAAGTTTCTTCTATGACTAATCTAACCACTCTGAGCCTGTTCTACACGAACAGTTTATTGAAGTGATATGTGATTCCCCCCCACAATTGCATTTTGGTGACTGAATTGTGAATCTTCATCGTAGGCTGGATGAAACAAAGCTCTTGTTGCAAGAGACAAACTGTTTCTTCCCTGAAAGGTGAGTTAATGAAGTGTGGAAATAAAGGATGTGTGCCAAAGCCTCCCCTTCAAATGGAACTTCTTCCATGTTATTAGCTGATGTACTCTCAGCCCACACTGAGCAGCAGGATACGTTGTCAAGGAAAGGATTTTGATTACTTAAGGTTTGTGAATAAAGTGTGGGGGTGTGGGTGATTTTTTTAATACATTCCAAAACCTGGAAAGATGGCTTTTCTGGTTTCTGGTTTGTTTTTTTGTGGGATTGGTTTTGGGGTTTTTTTTGGTTCATTGGTTGTTTTTTTTTTTCCTCAAGTAGTGAAGAAACTGAAACTGGCATGTTGAAAACAAATTACGTTTACCACTTTAACATGGCATTTTAGATAAATTCAGCACTATTATGCTGTTCAGCAGTTCAGTGGATACAGCATCTGGGTACTATTGTTAATTCTTTTTTGAACATAACAATTCAGGGGTACAATATAGCACCATCATAAACTTCTATGTAAAACAATGAAATGTCAGTGGAATTAGCTGCCAAATATTATGAATAAAGGGGATTCCAATTTTGTGATGGTACCTATGTCAGGTGTTTGGTTACAAGCAAAATGAGCATTGAACCAAGAGTCACATATTCCTATCTGCAATATTCTACTACTAAATTTCAAACTTCCATTAACAGAGTAGAGCTGTGTTCCACTTCTTCCCCATTTTTTTCCAGTAAACTCAGTCTGTAGTTCATACCAGTAATTTTAAGACAAGTAACTATATATTAATAAAGTAATAGCTAAAACACTATTTTGCTTTTTCCAGAAACTTCTTAATTGGGTCCCTAAAACTGTTTAATTTATTTATGCATTTCTGTGAGCCAATAGCCATTGCATGTTTCTTTTCTGAATTTCCTGCTGGCCTCCTTAAATATTTTGCCTTATATTTCTAAGCAAAATCTGTGCTTCATCTTGAAGTTTCTTTGGGGTAATATTAAGGTATACATTACTTTAAGCACAGATTGCAGAGGGACTATTCTAATGTTTGAAGAGCTTTTATAGTAGTTTTGTCTCATTTATGTTGTCTATATGGCCAAAGCTTCAAGATCCATAATTCACCTCCTACTGTGGATTGGACTGTGCCTTGCTTATTACTATATATAAATACATACTCAGTGGATTTAATCCTGCTTTACACGTGTCCAGTAGTACTCTGCCTCCACATTACTGATATGGCAGCTTGTCAGCTGGCTATAGCTAAGTATATTCCGTATTGCATTGCAAAGGGAGAGAAAAAATGAAAAAGAACTCAGCTGCAGTTTTGCTCATATTTGTTTAAAAAAAAATAGTGTTACTTATAGCCGAGGAAGCAATTAATAAACATTTAATTATTCTTATTTTCCTTTTCTTTCTCCTCTCAAGTATTTGAAAGTAGATTGCATATTTCATAAATACATGTCTTATTTAAATGTCATCAATGAAGGCAAGATTTCTAAAGACAAAAAGGAGGAAAAGAGCCAGCAAAGATATATTTAATGAAAAATACCCTAGTGAACATCCACCCTTTGCTACTAAAGCTAGCCCATAGAACACAGAAGGCAGAAATGCAATTCCTTGTAAAACATGCTCCAGTTTTGCACAGTGAAGTTAGCCTTGAGAAAAAAAGTGAAACAAAAGCAACAGAGTTGGAAGGAGGGAGCAGTTAGTCTCTATGTAGCCAGAAGCTACAAAAATCAATGGCATTCACTCATGCGGAGGCTTCTTGCCTCAGTCTGAGCATCACCCCCACACTAACCTATAACTGATCAGCTGAAAGGCAATTTACAGGAAGAGATATGAAACTAATAGATATTGGAAGTGGTGCCAACTTTAATAAGGAAAAAGTAACCGGAGTAAAGGAAATAGTGGACTGGGAGAAGAAGGAAATGTGTAAGTACTAACTTCAGGTACAAAACAGCATGAGAATCACCAAGCAAATAAAACATTTGCTGGCACATCTCTTGAAGAACAGCATGTGTTACTTTCCTGTTGAAATAACCTACATTTCTTCTTTTCCTTTCAACAGTTATTTTGAAAATAGTACCTTTACAATCTCAAATTCTAACTGGCAGTTTAAAAACACTCCAATATTAGTGTGAAATTTGCTTTGAAAATTCTAACTACGATAAGTTTTAAATTATCATGGAAAAACTTTGGTAGTTTCCTGAAGCAAGAGGAGATTTCTTACTATATAGTAGTACTTTAGTAACAGACAAGTTCTAAATGAAGGATAACAATAAATTTATGTCACTTCAATGGGCACAACCAAGAAAGAAGTATGTAAAATATACTTACTAGAAGCATTTTCTTAAACATAGCGCTATATATATATATTTATTATATATATTTTTAATGGAACACAAGCTGAAAACACTCAAGAAAAATAGATAACACCTGACTTTCCACCACCTGGAGAGGATGGAACTATTTGTTCTCTTTTGAATACAAGAAGCAGGGCACATCAAACAAGCTAGTAAGAACTAGCTTCAAAACAAACAAAAGGGGTGATTCTTGGCGGAGCAGACAGTTGATATCCTTAAGAAAATACTAAAAAAAGTAAAAACTCTGAAAGTTGAATAAGTAACTACCAAAGCCAGCTACAGATTTTAAAGAAACAACTTTCTAAAGGCATAAAAATCAGGATCCGTGCTAGATAGTGCTTGAAGCACAGGAAAAATAGTGAAGTTAACCTTTGACCATAGCCTAAAAGCTCAATGATATCTATGTGTGATGTTCACAATGCAGGAAGAGCTGAGGGTACCTTCTCACAATCTGAGCATTTCTTCTCAGAGACACGTCTAAGGTTCTATTAAAATCTCCAATGTCTGTAGAAAGCTTTTACTTATTGAAATCAAATAAATGAATAAGAGCCAAATCACCAGCTGAACACACCAAATAGTATACAACCACAAGTTTAAAAAGAATTTGTTCATTAAATTGCCCATTTATTAGGTACACTATAAAGCCCTATTGCTTAAATCAGCCTCTATATCAGATGAATGAATGGTGGTAAGGTTGATTCAAGCAACTACAAGCCTAGAAAAGGCGTTTTAACTTGAGTAGACAGGTTGCAAGTAAAAAGATTTACTAGGCACATTGACAAATATGGTGGAAGGGAAAGTGAGTCAACTTATCTTTTTTTTTCAATAAAAGCCAAATCTCAAATGTATTAAGTTTGTGAAGCTGCAAGTAAGCTAGTGCAGTCCAGCCACAGAGAGTCCTAGATTTTCTAAAAGAACCTCATTTAGAAAAGTCCCTTGATGACCTTCAAGGAAAATAAGCTGCCATTGGATAAGAAGGAATATCCCCTGGCAGATTAATAATTTGCGAAAGGATAGGAAGCAAATGATAAGAATAAACAATTCTCTTGATGATGATAAATTATTCACAGTAAAAAAGACCATGACAAACCCAGAAGCATTCCAGAAAGACCTGACAATGCTGAATGAATAATTAGAGGGTGGATAAAATTCATCATCGATAAATGAAAAAACTACGTATGGGAAAAACAGGAGTACAAAATTATGTGCTTCAAATCATATGTTACTACTCAAAAAGTAATGAAGCATCTCTGATATTGCTCAAAAACAGTTACTTTGATAGAAATATACTTTAAATGCCCAGCGGTTTAAATGTAAATAAGATGCTAGAAATTGTTAGGAAAAGAACAGAGAACAAAACATGAAACACCGTTATGCTTTTATATAAATTCTTTGGGTACCCACATTTTAAATTATGAGTATAATTTTAGTGACCTCACTTTATAACACACAACAGAAAAGGGCAACAAAGGATGATTTTCTAAAAATAGAGATTAAATAGAAAAGGCCTTTTTGGAATCAAAACCTGACAATAAAGACGGAGTATGCACATTTCATGCATCTCTATCAACGTGGAGAAGATGAATGGGAAGTGATTTCTCAGAACACCAAGTTACCCAAGTCATGTTATTTAGTGCTACTCTTAAAATCATAGAAGAATAAATATTTTTACATACTTCATTGATTATTTTGCCACAGGACACTGGAGTGATCAGAAAAATAAGCGAGTTCAGATAGGAATGAAACGATTTTGTAGGCAATAGGTCTGTTGATGGACATTAACACAATTCATGCAGTCTTCAGCCTCGGTAGTGCTTTGACTGCAGATTTCCATAGGCTAAGGGAATGGACCACTCTGCACTTGTCCTGCTTTTACATTATTCACTACTTCCATAGCTGAAGACAAAGGAAGACTAAACAGACTATTGGTCTGATGCAGTAAAATTGCATCTGTAGTTTTCTGTAATTTTCTTGAAGTGCTATTATATCTGGAAAAAATAACCCCTTCCTAAGGAACGAGGGAAGATAATAGTATCAAAGTTTTTCAGTGAGGGGAATAGTTCTTGCTTGCAGCAAAGCTTTACAGGCAGCTTTTAATTAGGCAACACCATAATCTTTTAGGTTCATATGCTATCCATTTTTAAGATTAAATTAGCTAGTTGTATGCCCCAACACACTAAGTGGAACTGGCAAATTTGCCAGCAAGATGGGACTGAACTTAGACTATACCAGTAGGAGCTGATGCCACCCCCCTTTGTTAAACTCATCAACTCCGAAGAGTAACAGAGAATTAGTGTCATATCATTGTTGCTACCAAGCACATGGCTGAAACAACATTCACAGGCTAGACTTCAGAGCCTTTCTAGCCAAATCCACGTCCTGCCAAAACCTTACTGACAACTTTTGTCTGCTGACTGCTATTTATCACATGGAAAATAAATGTTAATTCCTAATCAGTGTTTCCTCTCTACCTGAATGCACACAGATTTTCATATTTCTCTCTTCAGACTACAAAAGCCAGTGCAAAAGCTTTCTAGCAGAACAGTCTAAAAAACACAAACTCGAAAGGACTCATTCATTTTGTCTAGACATGTACCAGAGCAGAGGCAGGCATGACAGGTAGCCAGGCAGCCTTCCCTCTCACAGATGCCTCTTCTAACTCCCCTGTCATCTACCTACATATGGGCTCATCACGTCCATGCAGGGAACTAGAAACAAACTAAACAATTTGCATTTAGTTCTTCTTCACATAATACCTTTAATTCTCAGCAGGAAATCCTCCCTATCCCTCCCCTCCCAAGATCCAGAGTGGCAGTTTTCCTGAAGAGTAATAGCAAATCTCCATTTCATGTGTTGTGTCACCGCCCCCCAGCCCCAGTTTAGTTAGGTTTCTAATTTTTGAATGGGTATGCTTGATTTTATATAGGAGAAATGCAGATTTCAGAAGTTGTTCTAGAAGTCTGGTCATTTATTTTAGTTGTCTCACTTATTTTGGTTGCATTGATACATTTTAATGAACCTAAGTTTGAGAATTCTGGAGCAAATTCTTCCTTTTAATATACATATCGCTTCTCACTTTGACTCCATTGAGAGCACTCTAAAGAAAGATACATCCCACATTAGCCTCTTACTATGTTCATCACCCTTTAGAGTGCAGTAGAAAAAGTGGTAGTGTCAGCTAGAGAGAGAGTTCCTTGATTTATTCCTTCTTTCTATTTTCTTGGAGTGTTTGGATTTATGCCCTCATCATTTTACATTTGTTCCTACTAATTATGTGCTCTCAAGCTATTTCCCATTACATACTTACTCCCTTTATTGTTTTCAGTATTGAACTACAGCGACTTAATTCCATCCAAACTACACAATTTTTTCCAAGGCCCCATCTTTATTACGATCAAACCTACTGGTATATACTAAGTCTTAGCTCTAGGAAGTTAGTATTTTACAAACTTAAGAACAAACTAAAGAGTAAGGAAGTTATTAAGACATTTGCAAGCTCTTTGGAGAAAAGAAACAATGCCCTTTGGAGAACAGAAAAATACCAGTTACCACTGTGGTGCATACACTTGAATGGGAAAGGGCAGAAACTTTTAATTGCTTCTTTACATAGGTGAGCACTAGTCCCCTTTTCACCCCACATCAGAACTACTAATGTACATCATTTGTAAAGTTCCTACAAAGCTGCTGCAAGCCAGCAATGACTGCCTCCTCCTTATGATGGGATACAGACACGGACAAGATGCACCACCCCACCACGCTGACTCGGTACAACCCCAGGGCCCTCACGCCAATGGAATTCACCACCACCACAATGGCAGGGCAGCATAAAAAGGCTAGTACTCAGGAAAGCCTCTGGTAACATTTAAAGTGACTTACTCCTTTTAAATATATAGATCTTACAAGAGAAGCATCCAAGGTCTGAGCAGTACCTCTTAAGAGAGCAGTTGTCATTGAGTCAATGCCAAGAAACCATTTAAAACAGGAAAGGAAGAAACAACATGCAAGAAGATAATTCAGCATATTCCACTACTGAGCAAACCATTTCCTCTCCAAGCCATTTTCCCCAGCCAATTATATATACAGAGAAGGGTTTGCAACCTACTTAATTTTCTGAAGGATGTCTCTGAAGATACAGATGGTTCTTGTGAATTTACTCTCCAAATCAAAGCATCTGAAATAGCTGGCAATGTCCTGGGTGCAGATCATAAAGGTACTTTGTAACAGATCTTGCTAAGGTCACAAACACGTGGCCAAACCCTGCATGTCAAAGACACACTGCTAGGGTTCATGTTAAACAAACTGGTTTTCTAGGACATTCCCATATCCCTTCTCCTCTGGTCAGACAGGTATTGAGAAAGAGCTTTGCAGTAGCAGAGCTGTCTGCAGGACACACAGAGCTCCTCCCCCACTGCTTCCAGCTGAGTGGCAGTGACGCCACATGGACCTCTGACTGTGGTGGCATCCAGCTGACCAGTCTTGACATATAGAGAGCACAGAGGGGAAGCAGAAAAAGACACAGAGAAAAGTGAGTTTGCCCAAGGTTGCTTGGGCTGCTCGGGATCCAAGTAATAAGGGGTGGATCTGTGTTAACAGCCTATATCCTGGGCTCTCCTATTTCTGTTTCCTTTCCCAAAACTGTTAACCTGCATCTTCTCAAGTCTTTTCAACTGTTCTCTCCATTGACACATACTGGATATATTCCAGTGTAAATGTGAACAGAATTTTCACTTTACTCTCTGTTTGGTGTTGTTTTTTTGTTTTGTTTTTTAATTATTGAAGATTTAGGGCACCATGCAAGTCACCTTGAAGTGATTTCAGAGTAATGTATAGATCAGAGAAAAACCTGCTGAGAATAAACATGATGTAAACCCAATTATACATGAAAAGGCAACACACTTCTAAATAACATATGTCTGCTGTACAGAACATAGCATAGAACTTTAAAAGGCTAGAAGCTGGCGAATTGACTCTGTGCATCTAACAATACAGATTGCTGTGGTTGCTCTATTTGTTTACGTATTTTTTTAAAAACAAGAATGAAACAAGGTTGATGCCACAGTTATATATCATTTTATAAGCAGCATAGGTGAGTCATGTACAAGGTATGCAAAGAGATATTGCAATTTAACTTCAGAGAAGGATATCTTTAAAAAAAACCAGAAACATCTTTGTTGGGTCAAACTTCTATAGTTTACAGCAAGTGCAGAATCACATAAAGTGAATATCAAAACTCTCAACAGCAGTTTTTCTTCTGAATTCAATCCAAACTAATAAATCTACTGTGGCTCTGCTTTCTGTGTTCATTTTGGCTCTTATCTAAATGATAAGTCTTGTCCATGTGCCATGACTAAGTATAGCATAGTGTCAGGGAAATGACAGAAGCATCCTAAGTTCTGCCAGACAAATCACAGTAGATGGGACATCACTTTTTCTTTGGTTATTTGACAGTGCCATCTGTAACTCCTGCCAATTTTCATGTGTTACTCAGGGTAATTGCTTTCCTTTGTTGAGAAGAAAAGAGCGGTGTGAAAGAGCTAGCCATCATAAAGTTGACAGTTAGGGAACCCATTTTTGTGCAACTTTTAACACTCCTTCCTGCAACACAAGAATACATGAGGGAGTTAACAGACTGAAAACATAAAATATCGATTCAGAAAAGATTTGTGCTCAATGTTTTTTGGTTCAGGGAAGCACTACAATTATACATGACCTGTTTTGTTCTTAAGGACTAGAATGGGCCCTTGACTGGAACATCAGTATAGGAAATGACTGGTGGCTGGATGCACATGATCTAGTATAGGAACAGCCTGTTGTGTTACATGTGACTGAAGCCATGTCTCTCTTTGCAGAAAAAATAATACTCCAACTTCCTTCATGCCATCTGCCCCACATCAAGGAACAAGGCTGCTGCAGTCCAGTACACTGAAGAAACTAACAGGAAAGACAGATATGTACACCTTCATACTGATCACTGCAGAGAGACCAGCTGGGCAGCTCAAGTTCCTCAAATATTGTAGGAAAATGGAAGAACAGAAGGAACCTTCTATAACAATACTATTGTCAAGGTATAAAAGATAGTCTTCTTTATTAATATTACAAGTGCCAAAAAGGTAGACTTGGTCTCAGAAATATTAAACATGTTAATAAGGTTTATTTTGTATGTGCAAGATCATTGTAGGAAGGTCCGAAGCATTAGTGTCCCAGACATATGTAGTCGTGTGCAGCATTTCTACCTGACTTTTCCTGTGATACCTATTAAATCAAAACATTCTTTTGTTTACAAGTCTCTCCCACATTTTGGCTTAGATTCCTGCATGCCAATGTCTTTTGAAACTTTTTTACCTTACCCTGCTCAAATAAGGTATTAGTCCTCACTATAACATTTTGCAAAGATATCAGAGCAGCACTACTTTTTGTTTGTTTTGATGGTGGTAAGACATGACCCAGGGAACCCGTAAGTTTCTACCAATGGCTCTATAACTAGCTTTCTGCATGAATTAGAGTACATTTTGCAAACTGGATGCTTAAAATCAGGTAGGTATACATCTTTATCATGCAAGTGTGATGGATGGTATCCCTTTGGATTCTCTCTTTCTCTACTACAGAGACAGATTCAGAAAAGTACCTCTGTTGCAGAAACTCACCACAATGTCAGATGCATTTATGGAAGAGGTGTGCTTTTTTTAATGTTCTTATGAATTAAAAATTGCACTTGAAATAAAAGAATAAGTTCCTAGGTGATCTTACAAAGCATGTTATAACCCTTCTTGAGCTGGGAATAACAGACAATATACAGCAGAAAATCCAACCTGTCATTTTCTGTACTAATGCCCAAGATGTAACCACTCTTGTCAGAAATTTTATTGTCTCATAGCAAAATTTGAGAATATTAAAATACCAGATGAGAGATCTGATATTAAAGACATTGCTCATGAAATTACTTGCTGCACATTGACAAAATCTGGAAGCCCTGTGGGCTTGTTCCTTTAAAATTATACATCTGATTCTGACAGAAAGAAATTTAAAGAAATTATGTAGAGGCTTATTTCCAAGTAATAGCAGAAACACAACTCATGCTCAAAACCAAAAATCCAAGTACTATAGCCTTTGAGGATTGTATTGAATATGCTGATAAATGAAGTATGAGTAGGTGAAATTCTCTGTATGAAAAAATAGATACATGGATTACAGAAGTCACAGCAAATTCTGCACAGGCAGCTCTTTAGTGCATTAATATTTTCATTTAAATCAACTTGTAGCATCTTGTTTCTTTGAAGATGTAACAAGAACTGTGTAAATTCTCCTGAAGCCATTAGGCACAGAGAGATACTAAGATGCACCTTTAAGTGTAGTTAAACCAGAAGTCAATGTGTAAATTAAATCAATTAAATTAGGAACAAAATTGAACTTTTAATACAGCAAAGCAAGTGATTCTTAATGATGACTCAACAGCAGCTATAGGCTAAACTTATCACTTCCTTTCTGACACAGCTTTAAAAAAAAAAAAAAAAAAAAGAAAAAAAAGAAACAGGATAGCATAGCAAGCAGGTCACCTCCCTCTGCACCGCACTCTTAAGAGTGAAAGACTGGAATAGAAAGATCAAGAGAAGCATGGTAAAACACAGGTCCTCCTCCTCAAGTCACACAAGCCAGCTTCCATATCAGGACTTTACATCTGCTTCTAGAGAAAAAGCACTGAATATATTCTCTTAGTCTCTTCTCATCACACTGTCACTCCGAGAAGAGAGGTACATGTTTGAATTAATCTCTCCAAGCCTGCTTGTCAGATCCTTTAAAACACTTCCTCTATTTAGTGTCAGAGTGCTCTTTATGCACTTAGCAGGCTTTCTGACAGAGGAACCAAGCTGACCACATCTGGTGAAAGAAGCAAAAATATGGGATGCCTGACTGCCATGAAGAGTTCTGCACCTAGACTCCTTCCCATCTTGCCAGGATGGCCCAAGACCATGGCTTTAGCCTGTGGGTAAGAGATTCTTGTCCCCAGGACTCCTCTTCTGCTCTTCTAATAGTACTTCCCTTTGAATATATTAAAATCTTTTTAGACCAACAAAGCATAAAAAATTGGGCTAATATTTTACCTAGGTTCTTTTTGGTGCAGCTAATCCCATTTCTCTAGTGCATGCCAAAACCCAATTCTCATACGATAAAGCACTAACATGTGTCTTAATCTTACCATCATGCATTGCACAAAGCCAGAGAGCTTTGTACTAAAGTTATTTCTTCCATTGTGTTAGGGGTCACACATCCCTATCACTGTCGCTATTTCCTCAATCTATAGCTGTCCAACTTCTGATAAAAGATGTGGGGGTTTTGCAGGATGAACCTTTTTTTAGTGACATGTTCTCACATTCTGATCCATTACTAGAGGCTCTGCTGAAGTGGTGTCTTGCTAAAGAACATGAGTAATCTTCAGTCTATCTGACCTCCACTTCACTTGCTTGTTGAAGATCATCCTACGTACCTAGCAAGTGTGTGATCAGAACTGAACACAAGTGTGACAAACATTGTCTGAGATGCTGCCCCAAAATAAGTAACAAATGGGAAGACAGACGTCTAGGTAATTGTGTTATATAATTTGCTTGTTTCATGAAAACCGTGGTCTGCATCAAACCAGAGAAATTGTCTTTTTATCTAGACAGAGTTTAAAGGGTAGGTATTCTTAGGGTGGTTAACTGGGAACATTTCGGCTGAGATGTACTCTGAACAGAGAGACAGGTCTATCATTTACAGTAATGAAAAGTCATAAATGTCTCTATTAAAGAATTATTTCCTGCATAAAGAGGAATAAGGGACCAAGGGGTCTCATAGGTGAATGCAGAAGGAGTAGGAAAGCTATTTTTTCATAAAATAGTTCCAGACCAAACATTGAACAAGAAGTCAGATCTGAAATCCCTAACTGACATTGATGCAAGAGCTAGCTTGGGGGCATACTTTGGGTAAGTGTAGTATTGCTCTCTGTATGGAGCACAACAGATTCAACTACCACAGCAACAGCAACAAAATTGCATTAAAAAAATTAAAGGCTGCCTATTGAGCTCTTCTGAGGCTGTAAAATGATGTAATTTTGTGCCAAACCCACCCATTAAAAACAAAAAACAAACCAACAAGACAGAACTATTTTGTCTTTAAGATTATTTCCTCTGATAAGGCTCCAACACATTTAAGAACCATATCCTAAGGGAAGACAATATTTCATAGATCTAAAACCATCAACATTCTACAGCAGCACTTGCCACAGCATGGAGGCTGGCGGCTGATGGGCCCGAGGGATGTTTTAGAGTATGACCCATACCAGGTAACTTCTGCCTTTACACGTAAGGCTTCCAATAAATATATTCACTGATGAGGGGGCCAATATGAGAGATTAAAATCTCCCTTAAGCTTTAAGGGAATGGAGTTCACAACACATCTGGATCGTGCTCAGATTTTTCAAAGTTAGCTTTATGTCATCAGCTCATTATTGCCACCTGCCAGGAGATATTTGAGGATCTCTGGGGTCTTTTGAAGCAGAAAAGCAGTTGCACCTCACAGCAACATTGGTAATCTGCCTTCCTGACACTTGAAATTACATGAGAGTAGTTTTACACAAGCTGCAGTCATCAGCAGGCTTTCTTTACTCTGGCCTGTAGTTTAGAGCTTTAAGTCCTTTAGCTGTGTGCCGTGATGTTACCCGCTTGTGGGCTCTGCAGTCACATTCGCTGCCAAGAAGCTCGTCACAGCTGCTTCCTTACCAGGACAGAACTGCCCGCTATTTGCAAGTTTTATACAATAAAGGAGAAAAGCAAAGAATTAACATTTCCTTAATGAAAGGCATTTCAATGCCCTTTCTGGCACTATGTTCAGCCACGTTGCCACAGATT